>NW_020524472.1:0-101243 GCF_003368295.1 Carassius auratus
GTGACAAGCTACACAGTGATAAAGTGACTGTGATGAGTAATATTGAGTTCCTGAGAAGCGTTGATCGATACGTGCTGGGTGGAGATTAGCTTAGCTCATCGGGATATTAGCTGTTTTTCAAAGTTGAATAAAACGGCTTAGTTGCTCTTTTGAAGTGACTCGTTTAGATTTTGTGTCATGATATCACATGTGTTGAACTATCTCTATCTGTTTGTCAGTGTTGAGCAAGTTTAGAAGGCGTTTCATAACATGATTGGCTTATCACTTGTACAGTAATAAAGTATCAGGTATTTTCATTGTATTTCATGTCTCTGAAGTGTACAAAATTTGTTACGAATAGTTTTGTGCTTTTGTCGGTTACAATGACTTCTTCATTCACTGGTATAATGTTGTACACTATTTGTTTTTCACCTTTTACAGGTGAATCATTTCTGCTGTCCTTTAACGTCCAACGCACATCCCAGCTAAAACCATGCCGTTCCCTTTTGGGAAGTCTCAGAAGAGCCCTGCAGAGATTGTGAAGAGTCTGAAGGAGAATGTAGCATACTTGGAGAAGCTGGAGTCCTCTGAAAAGCAAGAAATGTGAAAAGGTTGGTTCCTTTTTTTTTATGTCAAACATGTCAATGCAAATATTATCAGCAAAACCGTGGACTGTGACTGGAGTCAGAAAAACCTCACTGTGTTTCCTGTAGGTTGCAGAGGAAGTATCAAAAAATCTTTCGTCGTTGAAAGAGGTGCTGTGTGGCACTGGAGACAAGGAGCCTCAGACTGAGGCAGTGGCACAACTAGCTCAAGAGCTCTACAACACCAACCTCCTCATTTCCCTCATAGCAAACCTTCAGAGGATTGATTTCGAGGTGCACATACTTGCTTTTGAAATGTCTGAAATACAACTACTTCCGTCTTGCTGTAAGACATCTTGCTCTGTGCCCTAACCACACATTTGTTGTTTGCTCTCTTTGATTTATAACGTGTTGTTCACCAAAGGGAAAGAAGGATGTGGTGCATCTGTTTAGCAACATAGTGCGTCGCCAGATTGGCGCTCGCACCCCGACTGTGGAGTACATCTCTTCCCACTCACAGATCCTCTTTATGCTGCTGAAAGGGTGAGTTTCCAGACCCCAGGGCACAGCCATAGATCAACGCTTTCAGAAGCCATTGATTAGCCTGGCTTTTCCAATTGATGTTATGGGAGACTGCGGCTGTATGGTTATTTTTAGGATCATAATTTTCCCATTTCCTGTCCATGCGGCTGAGCTGCCAATGGCATTTCACTTTTAAAGCACATATCTAGTTATTGACAATTTGGTGTGATATTATGTTTGAATGATGACTTCGGTGGTTTTATGTACACGCATATACAAACAAATGTGGTTCTCACACGTTAGAGAAATAACAGGGCTTATTTATTTATTGAATGCAGCTATGAAACCCCAGAAGTGGCCCTTAACTGTGGCATGATGTTGAGGGAATGTCTGCGTCATGAACCTCTGGGCCGAATCGTTCTGTTCTCTGAGGAATTCTACTGCTTCTTTCGCTACGTGGAGCTATCTACTTTTGACATTGCCTCTGACGCCTTCTCCTCTTTTAAGGTATATTTAATCACCTGAGATATTTATGCAGTAATGCGACTGTTTAAGGTTATTTATATTCAACTGAAATGAAACCGTAAAAGGTGTGTACAATAAACTATTGTAAAGAGAAAAAAAAGGGAAGAGTCCTACAATGTTTTGGTCATGTGGCAGAAGCCCCAATAGGTTTTTTTTTTAACATTAGTGTTAGTTGACAACCCATTTCCAATTTTGTCCATCCATTTGAGCATCTATGGGGTCAACATTTTCAGGCCTCAAAAAGTACATAAAGAAAGAATAAAAGTAATCCATATGGATTATTTTATTCTCTCTTTATGTACATTTGAAAACATTTTAATCCAAGTTTAATCTTCTGAGGAGACACAATTCAAACATTGATCAACATGCATACATAGAGCACATCAAATATGAGGTTAAGCTCAAAGGAGTGTGCTTAATGTACAAGTACAAATGAGGCAGAATTTGCATTCGAGAATGACAGAATTTTAATTTTTGGTTGACTGTCGCTTCAAATCGAGCAATGGAAATTCAAAAACCGTTCAAAAGAGAAAATGACAAAAGTGCATTTATTTACTTAAGACTTTTTTTTTTTTTTTTTTAGGATCTGCTTACAAGACACAAGATCATGTGTGCAGATTTCTTGGAGACAAATTACGACAGAGTGAGTTACTCTTTTTTTTTTTTTCCCAAGATTTCATTTGCAAGGGCTTTTGTTTATAAGTGCTTTAGTAGCTGTTCTAATTTTATGGACAAATGTATGATGATTGATCATTTCATGAATGTTTTTAGGTGTTCACGGAGTATGAAAAGCTGCTGCATTCTGATAATTATGTCACCAAGCGGCAGTCTCTGAAGGTGAGCATAAAAACTACTGTTTTCACAGGGTTGTTTTCAATAATTCAAGGCTGTAATGGCATTCAAACCCTTGAGGTGAAGATTAAGCTGCTAGGGTCTATACATGAAAGAAAGATATAAAAGCCTAAAGCGAGTTCTCAGAAAAATGCTTCTATCTAAGTTGAACAGCCACATAATTTGTCTTCATGTTGGAATGTTTTATGACAAACCTTGCTTGGTTTAATAAAAGCAGCAATATGTTGGATGATTTGGCTTAATTCTTACCACATAGTTTTGTTAATTGTGCTTAAGTGAGTTATAAGTGACTATCAAATGATATCCAGCTCTTAGGAGAACTGTTACTGGACAGACACAACTTCACAGTCATGACCAAATACATCAGTCGAGCTGAGAACCTAAAGCTGATGATGAATATGTTGAAAGACAACAGCCGCAACATCCAGTTTGAAGCCTTCCATGTCTTTAAGGTACGTGTTTATATGCACAGCATTTCATGTAACACAATATATTTGGATTTGGCACTTTGCTTGTCTGCCTTCCCCTCTGTCTACTCCAATTACTTTCCACACTTGGCAGCTGACTGGTCTTCTGTCCCTGTTCTGGCCTCACATATTGAATGTAAACAGGTCAGGGTCAGTCACTAGTGTGTGAGCTGTAGTTCAGACCGCATGAAGGTGGATTCAGTGACTTGGACCGCAATTTTAACGGGTTTCTTGTGTCCTCTCAGGTGTTTGTGGCTAACCCCAATAAGACACAGCCTGTGCTGGACATCCTCCTCAAGAATCAGTCGAAGCTGGTGGACTTCCTGAGCCACTTTCAAACGGACCGCTCTGAAGACGAGCAGTTCTGCGATGAGAAGAACTATCTCATTAAGCAGATCCGGGACCTCAAACGGCCTGCACCTGCAGAGGAGTCCTAATGGGAAAACATGGAGTGTAGAGCCGGGGAGCTTAGCTTGTAATGTGGTTTGATTATGTGGATGGGAGGAAAAAAAAATAAGTCAAAGACAGAAAGAAAGGCTAGCATCACTCGGAATAAATCTCTTTACATCCAACTTCTGAAACAGGTAGAGAAATGCTGTCAGGATGTGCTAACATACGTCTATCCCTTTACTTGGGGGCGAACATGTTTTAGCTGCAGGAGTAGCAAGTGGAACCCAAGCACTCCATTTAAACCTAATATACAGTACATTTTCAGCACTGCCCTTAAAAAGGAAATAGAGTTGATTTACCTTTTTAGATGGTAAAACGTAGATAAAAAAAAAATGCATTCAAATGCTCCGAATGAAAAGTATATTGAAAGCCTGCTCAGGCCTTTGTAACAAAGTAAGAACATGAATATTGGTACAGGTATGGCTTTGCATATTTGCACTGAATCTGGAAGCTTTGCTCCAGGTAGGCCATTAGTGCCACTTCATTAACCAAATATTAACGATAGGTCATAAATACAGGACATAATGATGCCTTATTTCAATACACAAACACAAATTCATCTGGACATTCTCACATTTGAACTAGTCAAGGGACATTAAAGCATTTTATAGCCTGAAAATGTCATGTGGTCAAGTGAAACCTTAAAAAAAAAAAAAAAAAACGTCTGTAGAGTTTTATGGTCATGTTGGATGCTGCACTCAATTTCCATTTTAACTGGGTGCCTTATTTAAGTAGCTTGGTCATTCTGGGTCTTCTATTACATTTATATTTATCTATAACATTGGATTTGTAGTATTATTCTGCTTTAGCTTGGGTTAGTTTTATTTTAACTATTTAAAAATATGAAATTATAAAAAAAAAAACTATACTCGTTTAAAGTTTTCTCAGTTTAGATGAGCCATGCAATGCATTCAGGGTTTATATATTTTAGTACACGGTGCATGTTTACAGTGCAAGACACGATAACCTCCGCACACACACTGTAACACTGAAAGGATGTGAATTACTAGAGCTGGGGCATGTCATGACATTCCTCAGCTGCGCTTTGATAGACAGCTTAGAAAAGCCAATTAAGCCTTTAAAAGATGGATGCCGTAGCAAAGAGCATTTAACACAGTTCTTGTGTCCTGCACTGTCAAACATGAATGAGCCAAAGCTGTGGTAACGCATGTTATAGACCTAGAATTTGGTTCTCCTTTGGATTCTTTCCTTCAGTACCTCTTGGAAGTTTTAGATAAAATGCAGAGCAGGATTCTACTGAAAGGTTCCATTAGTCTTTATATCTTAAGTTGAATATATTTTATGTACTCTGTTTGCACAAGTTAATTTCTAATATACCTCATAGGTTTTAAATTCCTAAGTGCTGTTTCCCCCCCGCTTTGTTTCAATAGATATTGTGGAAACTCTTTACAGTATGGTTTAATTCATTAACGTTAGTAAATGCATTTATTAATTTTGGTTAACTTCTATATATAAATTTTAAGTTGCATACATTAACTTTAGTTGATTTGAATTAATAATGAACAATAGCATATTTATTATTAATTAACATTAACCTAATTTTCATGGTACCTGATGCATTAACTAATGTTAACAAATCAAACTTTAGTGTAAAGTGTTTCTGGTATTATTTTGGATGTGGGGCGGTAGTTTGAATTATGCAAGCTCAAATAAGATCTAACAACATGCCAAAGTTGTGGTCTTGTAATGCTGAATATGAAATACAAGGGAAATTATTTTTTTCTGTTTGCTAATGAGACTGTCAGGAGTGTGAGGAAAGCACTTGCTGTGCTTGTGTAATTGAGCCACAGTTTCAGTCTAAAAGGTTTTTAATGGATTCATCCAAATGTCAGCGTGTGCTTGTGCTTTGACATCATTTCAGTCCGCTAATCACTAGAAGCAAATGTCTTTGTGAAAGTATGACTTGTGCATGTTGAACTTTATTGTAAGTATTTAGGATGTGAAACACCTTCTGTGCTGCGTTTGTTTTTATAAACTGCATCATGTGTGAACTCTTTCAAAGCCTTTGTGTTGAACGGTGGCCCAGACTGATTCAGTCGCCTTTTCCCAAAAGATCTACAGCTATCGATAACCAAATATTTCCATCGTTTCAATAAACTTCACTTGATACCACATGTACAAGAATGGGTTTTTGGCCAAATGTGATTATTCAGCAAACAGGGTTGTTTTTCTTAAGCTCGTTGAAGTTTTGAGGCTTTATATTCTCCATGCAGTGATAGTAATCTCAGATAAAGAGATTCAAAACCGTATGTTAGATCTTTGGTAAATTATTATGGTGGAATGTATAACCTACACCTTTTATTATTTGCAGTTCGACTGATAATGTTTGCTATGCTATGAGATTTCTGTAATATGTTCCACTGTGGGGGAGGATTATATATGTACATAAAGTTTTATTTTAAAAAAAGATAAAGTGTGGAGGCAAATTGAAAATAAAATAAACAGTGGCACTTCTTATGTGTGGTAACATCAATTTTGTCTTTATTATAAAAAGATTTAAATGGCTGCATTTTAAGTCACATTTTTATTATTGCAATTAATTATTGGCTGCTAAAGTGTCTGCGTAAGAGCTGGAGGGCTGTGCGGCTCTGTGCATGACTCTCTCTCTCTGCGCACAGATCGGATCGGGTCTGCTCCACCTCTCTCTGAAGCCTCAGGAGCACAGCCTCTTTCTCTATCCGAGCTGCTTTTTCCAGTGTTTCTCCTTCAGATTTCAATTGCGCCTGCGCTCTTTCCAGTTCCCATGCAAGGTTGGAGCGCTCCTGTGTGATCTGCTGCACGTCCTCTTTTGCTTTCCTCAGACTTGTCTTCCACCTGTCTGCCTCTTCTTCTGTTTCCCTAACCTTTATCGTCAGCTTATGCAACTGAGCGTTCATTTTTTGGCTCTCTGACTTCAGATCGTTTATCATGAGGGCCTGACGCGCAGCCCTTTTTTTGGAAAGGCTTAACTGTTCCTCCAGCTTCTCCACCAGGCCTTCCAGCTTCATCCTTTCATGATGTTCTGCTTTAAGCTGCTCCTCTGAACAACTGAGCTGTCGCTTTAGTCTCCATCTGTCCCTCTCTACTTCTTCAAAACCAGCCCGCAGTTTGGTGATGTCCCTCTCATTCCAAATGCACCTCTGTCCTGGAGTCTCGCTCTGGTCTTTAGGATTTTCTGTGGTCTCTCCTTCATCAACAGGCCTAATAATTATCTTCTCTAGGGCCTCCTTTTTGTGCAGTCGCTCAGTTTGCTGAACCTCTTTCAAAGCTTTCAGGTATATGTCCCTTCTGTGGCTCCTGTGGGGTTCATCTATGTCTGTGGAGAAGGCTGAAGGTGGTTTCATTGAGCTGCTGCATGGTTTGTTTGCGTTGGTCTGGTTTTCCAGCAGGTTTTGGAAAGTGAAACGAGGGGGGAAGAGTTCCTCCACCCAATGGGTGTCATCTCTGGAGCTGGACTCGTCTTGATAATTCATTTCCATGGTCCTCGTAACTCAAATGTTAGAGCTTCATTAAAAACTTGAGAAAAAGCGTAGTGTTTAAGGGCACTTAATTTTCAAACCCTTCTTTTTCCGCCAGTTACAAATCAAACTGCTAGAGCTTAGTTTTAATTAACGTCCGTTAATGATGAAACGTGAAAAACTTGTACGTATAAGGCGATTCTATATACATTTTATATTAGCGGTTCATACATACAACATCGTTGACTACGGTCTCTGTCAGCACAACTTCCTGTTTTCATGCAGGAAAGCGCAACGAACACTCTGCGCCCCCTGCTGGTTGAATTTAAACGCTTGTTACTTTCAATGTGTGACCCTTGACCACAAAAACAGTTGTAAGGGTATTTTTTTATTTGTTTATTTCTTTTTAGAGATTAACGCATCATCTGAAAGCTGAAATGTTAGATACAGAGGTTTAAAAATCTGGAATCTGTGGGTGCAAAAAATCTAAATACTGAGAAAAACATTATAAAGTTGTCCAAATAAAGTTCTTAGCAATTGATATTACTAAAAATAATACGTTTTGATATATTTACGGTAGGAAATTTACAAAATATATTCATGGAATATGATCTTTACTTACTTTCCTAATGTTTTTTTTATATAAAGAAAGATTGATAATTTTGACCCATACATTGTTTTTTATTTTTTTTTATTTTTTTGGCTATTGCTATAAATATACCCCAGGGTCACATTTGCATTGCCTTCAGCTTGCCTTGGAACTTATTCGAAAAGTTTAAAATTCTTTGCATATAAAATACAGAGAAACTTGAGAGCTTATATTTGCTTAAGTTTAAAGCTTACAGCAATCAATGAGAGTTTAAGTTAATTTAAATATGAAATGTATTATAAAACTTGCTCAAAATGCATTGTTAAGCTCAGAGTGATTTGGACATGTCTAAAACATTTAGAATATTATCTGGGAATTGTAGCTGTTTTATATTAAGATGAAAGCTGCAGCTGGGATTAATATTAAGACAAAATAGATTTCAGAAATTCATTTTAATTTTCAGGACTAATTCGTTTGTAAACATATACACATATACAATTTGTAAGTCACTTTGGATAAAAGCGTCTGCTAAATGATTAAATGTTAAATGTAAATATACAATTGTTTCTCAAAAATCCATCCACATTTTTATTAAGTATTAAATAGTATCCGAGTTTAATAACATGTACTTTATTGTATTTTTATTTAGTTAAAATGTTTTTGTTTTTTTTTACTTTAGTTTGCAAGTAGCATCATTTTCAAGCCAATGTTTCTTTAATCTGTTAGTCAACAACTGTCCAAGTAAATGCATGCACCCTACATCCTTTTTTTTCACGCTGATCATTTCTTTGTGCCTTGGAGAGAGAAAAGTAGGTTAAAGTTCAAAAGGACGCCCAGAGATTTCCTCCTATTTAAAGAAGAAAGTGGTAACTTGCAGATCTTTATTCAAAACTGTGTTAGAAACATGTTCAAGTTTCTAAACAATGAAACAAAAAAGATTTGATAATTAGATTGCATCCACTTTTGAATAAGCATACTTGAAAATTAACACAAGATGAGCCCGTATATAAAATGACGTGGGAATGCTGAGGGAAATGCTCTTTGAAGCCTAATACAATGGTACACATACATCCCACTTTGGGATAGTGGGGGTTGAGTGAACTGGGGTCAGAGGTCACCAAAGCCTTCTGTCTCTCACCGAACATAGGATTTATTCCCATGAAGCCAGTGTCTTACATTCAAACTACTTTTTAACAAACTTTTTGACATGTAATGTCCTGAGGCTTTTTTTTCAGGATTCCCACTGGTTTCGATGAGCAGTAGTCCAGTTATTTCAAGACAGATAATCAGAGGGATTTTGTGCAGACTTTTCAACACCCCCATACCCAACAAGAATAAGGGGGTGCTCTACAATAACATGCATGACATAACATTTTGTTGTCTGTCTTGAAAGGCGACATGGGTTGAACATGAAACATCTGCACAGTAAGATACTAAAACCTTAAGGATAAAATGCATTCACTTAATTTCTCATTTCTGCCATGATCAGGTATGTGGACTATTAAATATAATGCACAAATGTGACCCTGGACCACAAAACCAGTCATAAGTATACCACAGGTATATTTGTAGCAATAGCCAACAATACATTGTATGGGTCAAAATTATAGATTTTTCTTTTATGCCAAAAATCATTAGGATATCAAGTAAAGATCATGTTCCAGAATATATTTATTTTTAACTTCCTACCTTAAATATATCAAAACTTTTTTTTTTTTGGATTAGGCCTAGTAATATGCATCAAGAACTTCATTTGGACCACTTTAAAGGTGCTCTTCTCAAAATGTAGATTTTTTTTTGTACCATCATATTCCAGATTTTCAAATAGTTGTAAAAATAATAACCATACATCAATGGAAAGCTTATTTATTAAGTTATTTAAAAAAAATACCGTCATGAGTGGTTTTGTGGTGCAGGGTCACAATGTCTGTGTTAAATAAATACACCATTATGACCAGTTGTATTTGTTCATATTAAATTAATTATGGGTTGTTTTCCATTTTATTCGCATTGCAGGGAAAACTACAACCTTGTTGAATTCCTTTCCTCCCCAAAGTGTCCTATAGGCCTGTTGTTTTTGGGTTCCCACCAAGTCGATAAAAATGTGCTTGCTTATGCCAGTCCCAATTTAAGCTTCGCCAAGAAGAAGAACGTTCGTGGCGACATAACATCCAATATAGCAAATCGTAAACACGTAATCCGTGCTTTATGAATCCTCAATGCTAAAAAAAAAAAAAAAAAAATACAAATTATTAGTCAGACCAAATGCTGTGAGAGTGGAGAGTGGAATATAGGCTGTGGAAGAGCGGATGTGAGGCGTGGGGGGATTGAGTGAGTTGAGTTTGGGAGGAGGAGGCTCGCGAGGCCCATCATCACATGACGAGACGTTCGCGCCTCTTTCGTAAACCTTCTCCAACCTGATGATCCTAAACAACTCGGAGGCTACGCGCAGGTTTAACTTCGGCGGAGGCCTAAAACGCATTAAACTTATTGTGCTCGTGACCAGCGTTCACGCGTGGGTCTGTGCTGTGGCGAAAACTGATAGTGGAAACTTTGAAATTGTGACAGTGTTTGTCGGTGGGACTGGCTTTGTGTGTGTGTGTGTGTGTGGAGCAGCTGGGGAGCTAACAGACAATGTAGGAGATGGATCAGTTAATGGACTCTTGAGTGCTTAGATATTATATTCGGAGTTGTTTGGTTGTCTTAACCAAGCACATGTAAGTGAAATTCGTTTTTAAAATCATGATAATAGTAACATCTGACGACTGTATCAGGGAAATGTAATGTGTTGACTATGAAAGTAATTTGTTCTGATTATTATTATTTTTTTAAAGGAATTGAACAATTACGCCTGAGTTTACACGATTTCCTGATTAATATTTAACTCGTGTTACTAAAAGTTTGTGTACAGGCGAGTTACAACTTAACGTACCTTGCTGAGTAAATCTGGACCCTGTTTACATTTCAAGCTTTATAATAAAAAAAAACGCAAAACCTGAGTTTGACGCTTAAAATGTCTTTAGTCGGTGTCTTTTGCGTTTATTATCTAAATATAGTGTTATTTCCATCCGCAAACTCTTACTTGAAAGTATTGGTGTATTTCACGTGGCTCCACAGCAAGGGTCAGTGTATCAAAACCCAAACTCTGGTGAGAAACTATAAAAGATTAAAGACGCATTGTAACCAGTCTATGATTTTAACGTGTATGATTGTAGCCATTCGCGACTATCCTCATATTTCCTCACACTTAACCCAGCTTTGTTGTTGAATAGATACTAGGACTTCGTTTCCTGTTGAAAACACCCACCCTCATGTAAACAAGCTTTTCAGCTGCTTCGCTTAAATTGTAGCGTAATAAACATGTAATATTGAAGGGTTGATTAAACTTCTGCCTGTCGCCTTCTCGAAAGGAGAGATTGTGGGCCACACGAGCAGAAGATCGGGCTCCGACCTCAAGGCCTAACGTTAGTTAATGTTTGCAAAAACTTATTAATCTTCTGCGTTTTTCTGTCAGTCCTTGTAGCCTAAGATTTGAAATAATGCATAATGCGCTTCTCTGACTTGAAACGCATTAAAATGCATCTAAAATGTAAATATTTAGACAACTTGGCGTGAAGGGAATTACATTTTTAAAAGGTGCTTAAGTTTATAGTTGACTCTTTTGACAGTAGACCGTGTATTTAAGCTATTTATATTTATATTTTGATAGAGAGCTTTCAACAAGTACCTATTTTGAGTTGAAGATCCTCCATTTTGAGAGACTCAATGAGAGACGAGCAAAGCGCGCCAATGACGCTCAGCCAGACTCAAAACACACTGAGAAGAATTTCAAGTTTATAAAAATGCCAACTTGACGTGTAAGAACACTTAAAAATCATTTCAGAATTTAAATGCATGTGTAGAAAACGAGGCAATGCCGTGAAATCAATCAGAAAGGACAGAAATTAATTATAACTTAGTAAATGGGTGTAAACCTTTTACAGTGATTTGTAAACCTTTGTTTTGTTGCTGTGTATTTTAATGAATTGATTCTTTAAATAAGCCAGATGTTTTAATTAAGGAATAGATGCATAATTATAAGGTTGTTGATTGTTTGTCTTGTTCCCCTCTTCTAGGCGTGTTGAAGATTAATGAAGAATTTCCCTGAAACTAAGGACCAGAACGTGCCCAGATGTAACATTTTTTTAAAATATGGCCTTCCTGTTAAGGTGCATCTTGTGTAGTTAGTGAAGTAGTATAGTATCTACTGCGCTAGATGCTCCTTTTGGCAGGAGGGGCTGTATATTCAGCACATGGAAGCAAGACGCAAGTTCATTTGTGATTAGATTTGTTTACATGCTCTACTGTGCCAGTACTATTATTCTGTTAATCAAACTGCACAATATCTATTTTTTCTATGATCTGAGTTTGTCTTGGCAGTTCCAAAGTGCTCACAGTGCAAGTAGTGCCAGTGAATCTATCTACTGCAGTGTTTGCACTTCAAGTATTGCCAGTCGCCTTCTGTCTGTCTCTCTGGAGCTGTGCTAGATGCTGCTGCTGCTGCTTATGGAAAAGCCCTGTTATGTGTGGTGAGTTTTGCAGGATTGCATCCAGCTTTATTACAACATGCTGTGCAAATCCATGCAAAACTCGCTGCACCAGGGACAAACTTCTTCTACAAAGAAGATGATTTCCAACTGCTACAAATACATGCAGTTGCATGCAACTTTCTTTCTTTCTGTTTTTTTTTCTTTCAGTGCCATAATTTTCAGACACAAGATATGAAAAGAGCAAAAATGATGCATGGATTTCTGTTTTGATAAAAGGCAGCACCTTAATATTGTGAGATGAGAAGTATTAATAAAATGTAGTTGTTTTATTTGTTTATGCTTTCATACAAATATATATCTTTTGGGTGGATGACTCGTCCAAAAAATCGTCCACCAAAAATTGCACAGTATCCATCTGTAATCCGCTAGATTACATTACCTGCAGGGGCTTTTTTTCTTTCAGTTTTGAGTGTGTATACTGCTTATTGTTTTCATTCTCAATAAAATGTGGATATTTATTCTACCTCGCCCCTCTTAGAATGAAATTGATTTCAGAGATTTATTAGTTCCATGACGTTGCAATAACCCTTACCAGCACCAGATGGCAGCAGATAGCTGGAAATGTGACAAATTGTGTTGATTGTTTGCTCTGTATATTCAAATGAATTTTAAAATGTAAAATGACATAGGCATGGCCGGGGATCTAATCCCCTGCTTATATTACCACATTAACATTTTTTAGACAATTAAATTAGCATAAGACGTGATTGAGATCTGGTATAGAAAAAAAGTCGATTTGAATTTTATGTAGACTTGATATTGGTCTCTCTGTGCGCATGACCGTGGCAGTGCAAGGGATTCACAACGCGCCTCCTGTCTTCATAATCATAACTTTAACATCAACGAAAGAGTTCAATACCAAGCGAGATTCTTCGGTAACCGGTTTATTTACATAATGCAAGAGTCATGTGTAAATCGAGCATTCCCGCAGGGAAATATGACCTTGATTTGTGAGCATGAAGTTTGGGTCTGTTAATGAGCTGGAGATGAAGAGCTCCTCAGGACTCTCCTCACACTCACTTCAGTGATGCTGCCGCTGAGTCCAGCACATCGCTTTCTGCTCACTTCCAGCAACGCGGATCGTTCCTGCTCTCTTCACTTGCGCTTGTAATCAAATCTATCACAAGGAAAACCTTTTTGCGCATTATATTTCTTCACTTCAGCGCATTTGGACTCATAATGTCCGGGCTGAAGTTGAACGGGGCTCTGATTCTGTGCGTCCTGATGCTGCCGTTCTCTCGGCCGAGCAGTCAGGTGCTGGACTGTCGCGAAGTGCGCTCGTCTTTCCAGTTTTTGTACCCGGGGATGAAATGGACACCAGAAACGCCAGTCTCAGGTAAACCGAGCTATTGAGATCTTATATCTTTCTATGTCAAATCTTTGTCCACAAAGGTTTTAAAACACTATCCAAAAGTTTTACCTGCTGTTTAATTAGACTTGTACTAATACTTCTGAGCTTGACTTAATACTGAAATGCTATACGGTATCTGTGTGTTTTTTATTTAGTTATTGTCTTTTTTATATTGAGTGGATTTATGTAGCCTATTGAAATACAGTGCGCTAGTCTGAATGATTTTGTTATTGATATTTTCCAGGTAACAGTGTTTCGCATAGTTTAAAGTAGCTTAAGAATATTTTCACATGTGCATTAATATAAGACTGAGCCATATTCCAGTACAGAATTGCTGTGCTGTAGTAATCGGTTACAACTGAGAAACCTTTAGTAGCCTATTGAAGAAAAAACGCTGTCATAATGAAATTAAGAACTTATGACCTGCCGATTTAACTTTTATTTAGTAACTAGTTTTGTTCCAAGCATGCATTTTTAAATCAAGTAATAAAAGTTTGATTAACATATCCTATTCTCCCAGTTTCACTAATTTCACTAAATTATACTTTCGTTGCTAGATAGTAAATTTTATTGTTAACAGATTGCACATTTTTGTTTACGAATTCAATAGGTAGGCTATCCATGCTGGCTGTCACCTTGCTGTATATGAGACATATCTATGTTGTTAACAGCAGTATGGATAGCCTACTAGCATCTATTCATTTCGTTCAGATTGGATAGACACTAGGAAGAAGTGCCAAGAACAAGCTAAATAAATAGCCTACTACTTTAAAGGGACTAGTTTATATCTAAACCACAAATCCCCATAGAATTCATTTTAAAACATTTGCTACCAGTAAAATCAAGTAGTTACTGTATTGGAAAAGTGATTATAGTAGCAAATGAATAGGTTAAATAGTCACTTATACTAAACTGACGTATTACTGTAGTGAAATTGAAAATGATAGTAACTATTGGCTTACAAAATACTAGTAACAAATATACAAAGTAGTTATTTTTAAAGACCAAATGTTAAAATGACTTGCCATACTATTCCTTTTTTCTTATGTGTGCATTTCCTGTGGCTCATTTCATGAGATATTATTTTCACCCTCTGCATGATGTGAAGCTCTATCAGTAGGTTGAAGATGAAATAAGTGTCCTGACTGGATTGTCATCTTCAGCTCTGAGCGGAGGCTGCAGAAGTAGCCCGAGGAGAGCTGTAAATGTATTTCTCTTAGCCATAACTAGTGTGAATTACTTGTCATGGTGGAGAAGGCGAATTGTGTTAGTCTGTTTATTGAGGTTGCTACATTTCCCAGCGGAGAGCTGAAGAGATAGATGTGTTGTGATGAATGACAGGATGGATGGCTGGCTCTCTACTTGACATCTCCTCTTAGCTGCTTGAAGCTTTAATTCTGCCTCAACTGGAGGCTGGAGAGGAGTGGGGTAGAAACATGGAGAGTTTGTTTGGCTCTCATAACAAAAAATCTGCTGAAAAGGATCTTGCTTTTCCCCAGTGACTGCATTTTGTTGTTAAGCTGCTTTATGTGCAAGTATCTTCATTTTTTCCCTAGTGGTAGCAATTGCTTCAAAAAGAACTCTAGATAAACTTACATCACTATTCCAGTCATTCATTTTTGCACTTAGATTAATTAACATTACAAGTTTTGCATTTTAAAATTGAAAAAGATTGAAAAACAGTTGTTTTCTGTTAAAAAACAAACAAACATTTCAATAGATTTGTATATGTTTACTTAATTTGAATAATTTGAGCCATTATGAGTCTTTCTAACACCATGTGAAATGACTTGTAGGTGACTGATTGTAAAACCCGAGCAATCCCTTATGGTTCAGCTGCTTTCAGGAGATATAAAGTGACCTTCCCAGTTCCATTTAGTCAGAGGTGCTGTTCGTTTTTGCAGAGTTTGAATTTGCAATTTAAATGGATTGCAATTGGGTTAAGGACAAGGAACAGAGTGATATTCTCAGTCATTTGCCTTCTCAGAGGAATTTTTAACACATTTTAACCTTTATCAGAGTTTAAGAAAAGTAACAGAGTGATTGCATTGCATATCTTGCTGGACTGCAAGAACCTGCATCCACTGGTACTTTAAATTAAAGGTGCTACTGTCAGTTACTATGAAAACTTACCGGATTGCATGCAGAAGATATGAAACTGCAGTTTCTCATATGAATTTCTTCAAAGGCATTTTGGGTTGGTTGTGCTTCTCTTCAGTAGCTGTTATGGTACTTCATGTCCTGATGGGTACAATCCTGCAATAAAAGCCTTTTTGAAGCCCTAGTTTTTTTAAACCTGAACATTGCTCTTCAGAGAAAGGACTAACTGAGTTTTTTTCTTTCGGAAGTGTGCCGCAGGCGGTGTAGAGTCCTGATAATCCCAGCGGCACCGGGCTCTGGACTTTATGCCTGGTGCAGTAATTAGAGGTGCGGCGAAGCCTTTGGCTTTATTCATTTGATACCACGCAACTCCAGCATATGTAGCCAGAAACCTTAATTGGTGTCCTTGTATTATGTCAGACTGTGAAAGAATGTGAGGTTAATTGTTTGCCCCCCTTATTTGGTATTGATTTATGTGTTGGCCAAATGCATCATAAGAGCCATACTTGTTTAGAAAAATGCCATAACAGATCAACAAGTTCATAAAGTGAACTTAATATCTTTTCCATTTTAAAGATGTTTAATGTCCCTGTTTATATGAGTCCATTCACTACATAACATCATAATTTAAAAACTCTAATGACAGTTTGAGATGATTTTGTTAAGCCTCGTTTGTGCAAGAAGAGCCGTCCAGTTTCCTTCAAATGGAGCATCTATTTCGAACCCAGTGCACGTCGCTGGCCTTGAAGTAGCAAATGAATGTAGACAACCTTAATGTTAATTGGAAATGGGAACAACTTCGGGCCGTATAGTGTTGCTGTCACCTTCTAGTGATTTTATTTATTCCACTGAGAGTTTTACTCTCTCTCCCGGCCTGCTTGCAGATTTAATGCTTTGCTTGATTCGTATTGCATCTAATGTTCTGAGTTCCTGCGAACAGAAACGTGTATTTCTCTTGGTCTGTTTCTCGTGTTAGATGCGGTTGTTCACCTTCAGAGACCCCTTTTTCTGAACCACGCACCAGGCAGCTGCATCTGCTGCCCTGTGACCCCAGTAAACTCGGTGGTGGGCTTTAAACTCGTGGTGATATTTGGGTTGATTTGTGGTAGATGCAACCGCTGTGTTTCTGTTCAGCTGCCAAATGTGCTCTCTACTGGCTTCTGTGTGTGGGACGGAGAGATGGAGAGATGGAGAGAGAGAGACGGATAGACCAACATTAGAGAGAAGAGAGGATGTGATGACTGATGTATCTACATTGGAATACAAGGAGGCCAAGCCGAGACATGCAGCCCGCAGGAAGATTGAACTGAATTCTAATCATACCGCATGTAATGCCAGGGGGCCGCAAGACCAAAAAAGCCAATGAGAGGTTCTCCCTTTCTCTACTGGCACATCTTTTCCATTTTTTTTATTGTTGATGTCTCTCTTGCTCATCCTGGCCTCCTCGTCCCGCGAGGAAGAGCTGAATGTCAAAGCACAATAGACAGCTGACTGTCTTTGTAGTCTCAAAGGCACCTTTACTCTGGCTCGCACGTACAGTCGTTACATCAATCTGACGTTTTGATGTGGCGTCCCCTGCAAATATTTTATTAGATAACGAGTGCTCAAATAAGGATGACCGTTGTTAAACTCATAGTTCTGTGTCGTTGCTTTGGTTCCACTGAAGAGAGCGTCTGAGTAATGAGGGGTTCGGAGGGTTGAGTACAAAGTGAAGTCAGGGTCCATCTCTCAGCAGTCTCTCTCTGATCAACATGAGATGAGAGGAAGCTGTATTCCAGTCCATTGGTACTCACGAATGAGATCCAGCTAATGAAGTGCCACTGACCTCCCTCAAGAGCTCGTGTTAGAGGCTGTTAAGGGGCTTCTGTGCCGCTTGTTTAATGGCAGAATGCATTTCAGAGACACTTGTTCACCGCATCAAAGGCAAGATCCTCTCATTGCAGACAGTATTGTTATTCCATTTATCAAAAGCAAGTCCTCATAGAAATTATAAACCACCTCGCTAGCATGCCGTCTTATTTCATCAAACAGAATAGTAGATAGGGAAACTACGTCTGCCATTGGACGGTCAAACGGCTGAGCTTGTCTGGATGCTCAAATGTTTTGAAGTTACCACTCTATTTGCACTTTTGGGGGGAAATCAAAATATAAATCAAATACTTATAGTTGTTTTTGAGATTTGAGGAAGCATTTTATCATAGAACAATTGTGCACAATGCACATCACTGTTAATCTGTGTTCAATTAATTTATAGCTGCATTTTTAAACATGAGAGTTAAAACATTAGTCATATAAATAATAATAATGTTATTATTATTTATTCACATATTATTAACTTAAAGGTACATGCACTATTACTACTTTAAAAGTACATATTTTTTTCCCTCTACATAAATGTATTTATTTTAAAATGAATTATTACATTATAATAATTGACAATCATTTTCATTACAATAATATTTTATTTTTGGTATGTATCATTATTTTTATGTGGAATAATTGAAGTTACCGGTATTGTTATTATATAAAAATAATGTATTTTTATTCATTTTCTCATGCAGTGATCACTTCATATACTTTATATATTCACATATTTAATGCTTGAAAGGTTCTACCATTTTTTTCGTAGCAATATGTGAAGTCCTTAAGAGACTTTAGTATAGTGTCAAGGGGCAGTAGACAGTGCCTTGGGCAGTGAAGTACCTTCATATTTTGATAAATGCCCACACAGTTTCTGTAATTATGAGATAATGGCTTAGGTCAATGTCTCTGGTAGTCCATTTAAAGTTGAAGGTGAGGGATCACATGCCCACAAGCCATGAAAGTTTTTTCTAATGACTGTGGTCAGACTTTCTATTAAACCACATATCTTGGATTTTCCGGGTCTGATTGAAACAGAGCTACACAGCGTGCTTGTGCGGGCTGCAGGCTTTTGTTGTGCTGTTATTTACTTTATCTCTCCCGAACTGAATCTCACCCTTGTGTGCTCCATTCTGTGGAAGTCTGAGGTACTTTCTTTCATTAAATACTTCCAGTGGCACTGTATGACGACAGAAGGCTTTGCTTTAGTCCATTAACTCTCCTGCCTCCCTGGCAGAGGAGCCTGATTCATAATCATATACTTCGTATACTTTCATCAGCCCCTTGACTTTTCACTTCTTTTAATTGTTCACACGTACTGATGTCTTTGAAGCCAGCCTAGAAAGAAACGTCATAATTCCTGTGTCGTTGCTCTGTAATTCAAGCTTCTAATAACATCCTTTTAACATTTTCGGTTTTTTAACACAGCATGTTTTCCCCACAGCCCCCATTAAACTTGCATGCTGATAGCTTTATAAATGGTTCTTAAGATCAAGCTTATGCATGCATCTGGCTGCGCTCTGTGTCTTCAGGCTTGTTAAGGAGGAGCGTGAGGCTGAAATGTGTACACAGCGCTCACCACGTCTCTGTCAGAGCCGTCTTTTTCATCTGGGCTCCGACAGGGATACTCACACGCCTGAGGCCTTTGGGAGAGGCTGCAGGAGAGAAGGGGAATTTAGGAGTTTCTAGAAATTTTAGGCGATAAGGAAGAAAGTGAGTGTGTCTTGACGCAGTGGACAATGAATATGGAAGAGGTTGTATCTATGTAGAGGCTCAACCCATGTTTTTCAGTCAGAGTCCAGAATAAAAGTAGGATATAAAGGATATATATAGTCAAATATCAGTGTGCTACAGCTGCCCTGATATCATTATTAAAAATCTTCAAAAAAATATTAAAGTAGCTTGATTGTTTCTCTCACTGAATGTTTGCAAGTTACATTAGTCTTTTATGTATTAGAAAAAGGTGTATAAAACTTATAAAATATCATAGAATTTTACCTGGTTAGTTCAGGTTTGAAAAGGTCTTATGATGCAACCTCCCGAAAAACTTGCTGATATTTATTAATATATTATTTATGGTATTTATGAAAGATACTTATTTTAAAAGATGATTAAGATATATAGATTATATGAATATAGATTCATACTTTGGAAAATATGTATTGCATTTGCTTTGAACTGGATTTTTTAGGTTTTAATTGTTATTTATTCAGGACACTCTTATTTGGCATTGACCCCTTAATAAAAGCTATTATAAAATGTAAATCTAGCTGTTTTATACTGGCGGTATGAGTTGAAAACTGCTGCTAGAACAAGACAAACAAATGACGTCTGTATGGTCAGACACAGTTTCTTTTCGAACAAATGTTTTCTGTTCTGTTTTCAGAAGACAAACAATCTAATCAGTCGTATTTATGAGCAGTCTTTAGTTCGAGAGTTTGATGTAATATTTGTTTATGCTTCTCTGCTGGGAGCAATCTCCCTCTTGTAAAGTCCTTCACTTTTCCCTGACAGCTCGCAACTTCCCTAATAAAGTACATTTATCATCTGCGAACAGCAGACGTGCCGATAAAATTGTCTGTTTTGCTGAAGATAATTACTAAATCTGTCTGAATTCTTTCTCGTCTCATACCTGTTCCCTTCTTCCAGCTCTCCCCCCGCCCCTCCAATCGCTAGGCTATTGACAGCTTAATAAATTTGCCTTGGAGTCTGAAATTAGCTCGATCGTATCTGTCGCCGGTCCTTTGCAAGTATTGATTTTGGATATTAAGCCTGTCAGTGTGCATATGAAATGTGCCGTCTGCACGATATGGCAGGTTTGCTCATGATTTCACATTTCATATCCGTATTGGTGCAGATCAAAAAGTATTGGGTTTTTCTTGCTGTTGTTGGTATTTGATGGCATGTGATGTTAATGGGTTTATTTACCCATTCCTAACAGGCGCTGTGTGCTTAGTAGATCAGCATTTTTTCCCTTCCCCCAAGGCGATTTCTTTGACATTTTGTCTTCACATTTTCATATGGGATTTAAAATTTGGCAGCACTTTAATCTCCTGCATTTTAATCTCTTTCATGGTCTATTAAGTTATTTCAATCAACAAACTTTTTTTTTAGGACTTGTTGGATTTGTTTTCTCATCTTCGATGATGAACATGGCAAGGATTGAAAATTTCAGATCATTTATTCAGTCTTTCAGTATAAGAATCGAAAGGAATTTAATGATTCCGGTTCTGAATCCTAACAGTTCCATTAACGATTCTTTTCAATTTGAGAAGGAAACATTAGGAAAGCAGAAACAATTCTGTTGCAAAGTGCTTGGATCATTTTTATAGTAAATATGTAACACCTAAGAACAAAACATTTGGTAATATATTTCATTCAGTCCTTTATTTTTTATAGAAGACCACTGACAGAATGTCATAATGTGTATTAACTATTATCATATGAACAACTAATCACCACACTTACTTACGCCTTAAAGGGATACCGACCCAAAAACTTTTTTTAGTCATTATTTATTCATGTTCATGCCGTTCCAGACATGTTTGTTAAAAAAAAATTCTGTGGGAGAAAAAATAGGATATTTTGTTATTGGTTTGTTATTAGTTATTGGTGTTGTTTGACCCCCCCCCCCCCCCCCCCCCGGAAACACACACTTTAATATCTTAAGAGGATGAGTTAATGATGACAGAATTCTCTTTTTTTTGTGTGAACAATCCATTTTTAGGCCTATTTATGTTTTTGATTCAAGAACCGACTCATAGTCATCTCAAGAATTGGAATCTGTATTTTATCGCTCTGAACAGTAATGGAGGGAACATTTTGGAATCCTACTGGAAGAATATAGTCAATTTTAAAACCATTTATAAAAGTCAATGACTCAAAAAATCATTTGGATCTCTCTCTTTTTTTTCACTGAACCGTTTCTCTGTTCTGATCAAGCCTAATGAAGACCAAACCTGATTGAATCTGAACGTAAGTAAGTTGTTCCTTTTCCATGTTCCATTTTCAGTTCTGTCTGTTGCTGTTCATTGGGGAACATGTTCTTGAGGTCTCCTCTATGATGAAATTTGCTATCTGAGAGCATCAGACTGTGAATGTTTATCCTGTTTTATTTTTATCCCATCCCTTTTAGTCGAACGCTCCACAATAGTTATGACAGTATTCCAAAATGCAGCAAAAAGCCTCTCTTAAACAGAGCAGTGACACTTTCGTCTCTGCCCAGATTGTGTTATGCCCTCCTTTTCTCCTACCCCATCATCATCATCTATGTCTGTGTGAACTGGAGCATTGGGACTCTTCTGAAGTTTGTTTACAGCACTATCAATCAACCTAGTGCCACCTCCACCCCCTCAGGTAGCTGACATACACACACTCACACACTTCATTTGGCTCCGGTTTAACAGCGCTGCTCAGAGATGCATGAGATGACAGAGAGGCAAAGTGACTGAGAACAAAGTTGCATGTAGGATGCCCTTTCAAAATAATAATGGAAATGAAAATCTAAAAGGGCTGAGGATTTTCGGAGCACAAGTTCTATCTTTGCATGTGTAATCGCAAGATAATTGGCCACATTTCCAAATGTGGATCCGCGGCCCTCGGGGAAAACATTTGCAATAATCTGACTGATTTTCACAGCAGCTGTTTCCTAGTCCTGGTTCACATGCAGAGAGGTCTGTTTGCCCTAAATGCAGTGGAATCCCACAATGCACTCTGCCCAAAACAACCCTTTACATGTGTTTTTCAGTGTTGGGTGTTCTGCAAAATGAGGCGTGAGTATTGTGTGTTGTTTTTTCCCCCAACTTCAGTAGGAAATCATTTGCAGATTACAAAGTAGCATTTAAAATGTGAGGAGATTTAATGTTTTATGCTTATTTGTGAAAAGAGCTGATAAATAAATTAATGTGAAAATGAAGCCCTGTAAGTTTTCAAGTGTGCAATTTTGTTGTTGTTTTTCTGCATCCGTCTCCTGGCCATCAAATGTAACACATGGGAAACTTAATCAGGCATTGGTCATTTTTATTTTCTGCATCCTTGATGTTTGATTCAGTAGATTCAGTTTTGTTTCTCTCCCGACAAGGCATGACCATTTTTAGATTATTATTCATATGTGAGCCACGAACTGAAGCTCCTTCATCCAGAGAGCATATTTCTCAATAGTCTTTTCTCTCCCAGCAAATCCAATTATGCCTCTTTGATAGATAACCTTCAAACTTCGATTCTAGTATAACGGGTGTAAACAAATCACCCGTCACCTCTTCATTCACTTCAACAAGACATTCCTGTCAACGTGTTGACTGTTTTTCTATTCTTCCGTGTCTCTTTCATCCAATCCACATGGGAAGTTGCACTACTTCAGACTTTAAGTGGACAGATTTTGCATAGTAGTAGTCTCCTGGGGTCCGTCTTTACCGAAATGTTCTCCCTGATTGTCTTGTTTTCCTTTAATGAGTGTTTGTTCTCTGCTAATCAGTTTGGCTGGATGAAATGCAATGCATAGAAATTAAATATCATGTTTGAGTTAAGTAGCAGGTATTCCTTTTGTTGTCTTTGAGATCTGAATAGGTAAAGTAAACAATGGGCTCTATAAAACGGTTTCTCCAGCTCTCTCTGAAGCTTGACTCATAAAGCAAACACACTTTCATAGGGAATTTATTAAGTGCCGCGGTCTGTTTACTTGTTTATTGCAATGGTTGTAACAAATGTTATGTCTCTCTCCTGTTCTTCAGGCTCAGATCTGCAGGTGTGCCAGCCGAAAGGCCTGACCTGCTGTTCTCGCAAAATGGAGGAGCGCTACTTGCTCATTGCCAAACAGAATATGGAGTCCAGTCTCCAGGCCACCAGCGCTCAGCTCAAAGTTCTCATCATTCAGAATGCCGCCCTCTTTCAAGGTGAGCTTCTGTGCGACTTATTTATAAAAATCAATTTGACATGAACCAAGAGAAATTAACCAAGAGAAAACATTACCGTCTCCAGCCGTGAGAGGGCGCTCTATGCTGCTCTGTGCTCCTGTAGTCTACCACTGAAAACATAGAGTGCCCTCTCGCGGCTGTAGATGTTTTCTCTTGGTTTTTGGTTCTAAATAAATGCGACTTATAGTCCAGTGCGACTTATATATATTTTTTTCCTCATCATATATTTTTGGACTGATGCGACTTATACTCAGGTGCGATTTATAGTCCAAAAAATACGGTAGTTTAGATTAGATTAGATTAGATTAGATTAGATTAGATTAGATTATGGGCCAGTTTTACTAACAGCTTGTGCCAGCGCAAACCGTCTTTTGGCATTAAAACTGTACTGTCAGGTTTTACTAAAAACACGTAGTGAAGAATTAGCATGGAAAAGGACAGTTATTTTTGTGCCTGACCTTATTAAATATGCATTTGTAGGAGTTTCCCTTTCAGATGCAAACATTATGGGAGGAGAGTATTCAAATGAATCACGCAATGCATTTTACTAATGTTTGCGATCTTCAAATAATAGCTATTTATGCCATTATTTAAAACCAAAAAAGCATGTCTTAAATCATTTTGTGTGTGATATTATTGCTAGGAAGAAGCACTGCAGAGAACAGAGAGCATGTGGTAGAAGGGAGAGGATTTTTTCCAGACATATTATTTTGAATGCCAGAACACATTATCCGGACATATTGTTTGCCAAGCCATGTTATTTGTAATGTGCTTCAGAAAATAAAAGATGACTTGGAACCATCAACTAGGAGTCACGCAATAGCGGGTCTTTCAGAATTTCCTAGCAAAAGCTCTTGCGATAATTTGCCCTGTTTAGTAAAACTGCCCCTAGGTTTCTTATTTGTTGTTGAAGGTAAATTGTCCTTTCTAACCTTTCTTTAATTTCAAAGTTGCTTCCCCAGCACTGATTACAAATGGACAGCCAATTACGAACAGAAAGTAGCATTCACGTTGATTGAAAAATGGATCTTCTTGATTGGTCAGTTTAATGAATCGTGTAATTTGGGTTGACTCCACTAATTGTGTTGCACTAACAATGTTAGCGTGGTGGATTTAGCTAGCCCCTGTCTGTTCAGAGAGGGGGCTCAATGCTAATTGCTTCAGCTTTAAGCCTGAGAGAAATTCCCAAACAGTCTGCAGAATTTCTGAAATGTGCTCTTGTCTCGTCGTGTTTTTTTTTCCTGGCATGCTCCCACAGGGAATTGCAAGCGGGCCTTGTTTGCAATCTTCTGTACTGCTCTCCCCATTGCTTTTGATTCTTTTGTACTTTTCGTGGCTGACACAGATCAAAGGGCTCTGCTCTCCACTCCAGCATACTCCATCCCTTCCCTTCACCCGACTCCCATCAGCCCCTGCTGCCCCTCCCCACGTTAGCCTGGCTTTCTCACACACCGCAAGCAGCGCCAAAGAATCGGCTCTTTGAAGTCAACTTTGCCAAACAATCATGAAAGTTAAGAGGCTCTGTCACAGGGACTTTTTCAGGGCATCTAGTGATGAGCGCCACGCGCCAGTTTTCTGGGTCCCTTCATCGGTCTCATATTGCATTTAGTCACAGTGTGTCTCTTTTGATTCATGTCAATGGCTTGGTTAAAAGCCTCTAAAATCTTAAACGGTATCAGCCTGTAGGTGATAAAAGATAGACATGTGGCATGTGAGGAAGTATTTTGAGACTTCACTTTGTGATTCAGTCTGTCCTACAAATCAGGATCATGGCGGTACCTTTTCAAAAGGTACTAATATATACCATTTTGTTTCTAATATGTTCTTTTAAAATACTAATATGTTCCTTTAATGTACTAATATGCATCCTTTAAGGATAAATAAAAGTGGCCACATTGATACACGATACACGATAGCATGTTACAATTTGATATCATACATGATTGAGAAGTTGTTAACCTGAGAACTTCAGGTGATATTTTTCTTATAAATTATGATTAAAATGATACAGAACGCCACTTGTGACCCATTTTATGGGGTAATAGTGATATGTATCATTGAGATATTATTATATAATTTTTCTTAAGGGGTTCATATGATGCGATTTTAAGTTTTCCAAAAGCAAAAATAATTTGTTTGGTCTTCCAAAAGAGGACACGACTAGAAATGAACAATGGTTAAGTTGTATTTACAACAGTTGAACCCAAAATATTCAGATGTGTGCAGCACATTTTATGGAGGACTTTTAGATACATTTAAACTCAATGAAAATGAGAAGCATTGCCTTGGCCATTGCCTTGGATGTGTCCATTTTGTGTGATATCCTGGAATTCCTACACAAACTCCTTCCTTCATGCGGATGACGAACCAGGGTCGGAAATTAACAGGGGATTGTGGCAAAGATGCCACCAAAATGAACAAAAATGCACTACAAATTCCAGATAAATGGGCTAAAATTACCCCTGCACAATAAAACAATCGATTACAGAAAATGAATGAAAAGTGTATATTGCACGTGTCGTGCACGGTGTAACAGACTGCTTTTTTGTAGCGCAATCATACACATATCCGTTGAGTTTAGGAATGCAGTTACCAATCAGAGAGGCTTAGATTAGTCAGCGATGAAATCTCCAGAGTTGTTGTTGAGAGAGCACGCTC
Source organism: Carassius auratus (assembly GCF_003368295.1). Classification (NCBI taxonomy): domain Eukaryota; kingdom Metazoa; phylum Chordata; class Actinopteri; order Cypriniformes; family Cyprinidae; genus Carassius; species Carassius auratus. The sequence goes on from NW_020524472.1 coordinate 25,897, forward strand.
ACTGATTGAATTCATAATGAACTGAATGACTCATCATAAACAACACCGTGCAGACATGTTATTGACAACAGTTTAGGTATTTTGATTGAAGTAATTGGTTAATTCAAGTATTTGAGATGAAAGAAAACAGATACAATTATTAAGACATTGATAAAAATTGCTCTCAAAAACAAAACAAAACAACAACCCTGGAAATCTATTCCAGGGGCCAAAGATTGAAAGTGAAAGTGACTTGACCAAGTATGGTGACCCATACCTCGAATTCGTGCTCTGCATTTAACCCATCCAAAGTGCACACACACAGCACTGAACACACACACACCCTGAACACACACCCGGAGCAGTGGGCAGCCCGAGACTCGAACCCACAACCCTAGGGTTAGGAGTCAAACTCTCTGACCATTACGCCACGACTTCAAAGAGAAAGGAAAACTTAAATTGTCTCTAAATGGAAAAGTTAATTTCTGACCATGCAGTGAACCATATGAATTATGTGAATATGTTTGAGCGTCACTGAATGACATCTTGATATAGTAGACATTGTTCTTTATATGACGTTAAGAAAGAACTTTCATCTAGATCAAGTTTGCTGGTCACACAATATTTCTGCCAGCTGTTAAACTGAACTGGTGATTAATGTAGTACTGGAAGGGATCATTTGGAGCCAACGATGGACACCAAACCCTGGTGGAAAACCAAGTGAGTGAGGTGTTTTGGTCTCACATGTCATTCAGATTGATAGACAGCTCTAATTCCTGTTAGCAGGACAGAGCGAGATCGCAGCGGCGCACAGAGCTGCTTTTAACCACTTTGGGAAGGTACACAGCATGTAAATGACACTGACTCTTTTTTGTATTCGGAAAACAAATTAACAGGTAATCCCCATTTCAAAGACTGTAATATAAAAAGAGAGTCATGCTCAATTTATCCATTTTCTTATCCTCAGATCCACCCTTGAAAGACATGCTTTAGGTATTGATGTGTGTGAGCACAGAGAGCCAGAATGAGTTCTGGGTGAGTGTGTCTGCTGCATAACAAATTCTTCCCAAAATAAGATAAAAGTCAACTGTATATGTAGTGCCTTTTTAAACCAATAACAGCTTATCATAAAACTGCAAACAATATGGAAGAGCAAATTAACGTGATGCTTTAAGACACAAACAGACACATGCACACACAAAATGATTGTTTTGCGTTTTGTGTTTATTGCTCTAGGACAGAGCTAGTAAAAAAAGATATGGAAAAGAGAATGTAAATCTTTGTTTATGGTTTAAATATCATCATATAATGGAGACTGAGCCTCAAAAGCAGTTAGATCTGGGGTCTTCAACAGGGGGTCTGTGGCAGTACGGCAGGGGGTCTCCAAAATATTGTTTGATCTTAAACAAATGTTTGTAGAAAAAAAAAGAAAATGTGTATTAAATATAAATACAATATTTAATAGTTCAGCTTCCCACATTATATATTAGTTTGCGCACTATATTATATTAGTCTGTAGTACATTGAAGAGTTTGGTGTTAGTCTTTTTTTTTTTTTAAGAAATTAATATTTTTATTTAGCAAGTATTGATCAAATTTATCAAAGGTGACAGTAAAAACATGTATAATGTTCCATAATATTTATATTTCACATAAGTGCTGTTTTAAAACTTTTTATTTAATAAGAATTCCTGAAAAAATATCAGATTGTCAGAAAAATAATAATGAATACATTAAAAAAACAAGCACTGCAACTGTTTTCAACATTAAAATTAATAATAAATGTTTGAAGAGCAGCAAATCAGCATATTATAATGATTTCTGAAGAATCATGTGACACTGAAGTCTGGCGTAATGATGCAAAAAATTCAGCTTTGCTTCGCAGGAATAAATTGTATAGAAAAGATTAAAATAGAAAACAGTAATTGTAGTAATGTTTCACAATGTTACTGTTTTACAGTATTTTTAATTTTAAATAAATGCAAGCTTGAACAGCATAAGAGACCTCTTGCAAAAAAAAAAAAAAAAAAAGATAAATCTTACCAACCTCAAACTTTTGAACAATAGTAAATGTCAGTATTGATTATTTGTCATTGCAGTTTAAGCAGAGTGTAAATACACAAATATAGTACTATAAATTTTCATTTTGCTTGATTTTTTTTTATTCTGCTCAGACTTTATCATCAGTGCAAAGGGGAGACCATCTATTCACCATCTCTTCACCATCTCTTCATGTTTGGCAAATCACAGCTCATTTAGTTTTTAAGATAGCCTCTCACACACACTTTCTGACAGCTCTAGACAAAACAGATGTTACTCTAGAGATGCTCTCTAGTTTTAACCCAGTCAGATCTTCAGAGGAGCACGGGTACTTAGAGTTCACAGTAGAGGATCCATTAAGACTGCATTTAGCTCAGAAATATCCATGCTCATTTCATGCCTAAAGTTTAGACTTATAGTTAAGGAAGTCATATTCAGTCAAGCATTACATCATCCCTCATCTTTCCTCAATTAGATGTCTGGTTGCTGTAGACATTATGCCAGCCTGTGGTTTGTTTGTTCCCGAACAGAATTTAACAACAGTCTTACACAATTCAGTGCTTCTATACCTCAATGAGCCTCTTTATCCTTAGCGACAGCAAGTAATCAAAGGTTATTTCAGTCAACGCTGCATGTCCAATTCTCGTCCCAACCTTGTTAGCGCTGCTCGATCTTAAGTGCTTTAGGCGTCTGGTCTTAGTTTCAATGTTTTTTTCCCCCGTCCCGCTTTTTCCCGGCATACTACTCTCTAATGCTGCCCGCTCCACTCTCTCACTGGAGTCATTTAGCTCTTTGTCGAAGTTTCGCCATAACCCAATAACGGCCTGCCTGACAGAGAGCCGGACCGGCCGTGAAAGCCATCTGAAGTTGTTTACTCACCGCCTAGGGCGAATTTAATAACTTAATGATGGTTAGAAATGTCTGTGCCGTCTCGCAAACAAGCCCTTTGTGCCTCGTTTGCCTGATGAGTGAAAATATACTTGCCATCACCGCATCTTTCTCTCGCAATTATAATTAGTTTTCTCTCGCAGGCTCTGTGGATATTTATGGGCTGGTGTCATAGGGGCTCGTCGAGGTCTTTGGTGCTCGCTTGAATATGCAGAGTCTAGTGGAGACTGATCCAGTCTGGTGTAATCCTCAAAGTGATCTCTTTCCCCAGACTCTGTGCTGTGGTAAAGAGACCAAAAGCTCGGAGGGTAAGGAACAGCTTAGAGAGTGACTCAGTGGAGACTCAGACTGCAGACCGCGCCGGGAGACACACACTTCAATAGTTTGCTTAGGATGAGCCTTAACTACAGTGCAGTTAGTGAAGCTCTGTGGAGCCTTATACTGTCAGTTATATATTGCTTTCTAAGTTAAGCATTGCTCTGTAACTGCCCAATAGCTCTGAGGTGTTAAAAAAAGTGTTTTCCTTAAGCAGCAATGGTGAATTTAAAGTCAAGGGCATTATTTTTCAGATAGCTTTGAATGTTCAGGCTCTTTCTGTAATTATTTTTTTTGTAAAATAAGAATCAGTACAAGCAATTGAATGGTATTCAAATATGTAGATTATTCAGACAGCCAATTATTAAATTTTCAGAGCCATATATTATAGATTTCGTTTAAATGTATTATTATATTATATTATATTATATTATATTATATTATATTATATTATATTATATTATATTATATTATATTATATTATATTATATTATATTATATTATATTATATTATATTATGTTATATTATATTATAGTTTTTAGTTTTATATTTATAGAATATATCTTATATGTTGAATTATCAGATATTACTAATAGATTTTTTTTTCAATTTTTTATTTATTTATGTACTTTATCCAACTCTCTCTCTGTACTTATGACTATTTCTGCTGCTGTACTATTAAGACATAAATGACCGGAGTTAGGATTGATCTGTGTAATGGTGTTGGTCATAATGCCGTTCATCAGGCCAGTGCGACCAATCGTGGGCGAGTGCTGATATGCAAAAATGGACAGCCATATGTTCCTGTGCTCAAGCTTGTGGCATCAAATCCATGATGCTTTCTGAACAAAGTTAGTTTCTTCTTGAAAGAACAGCAAAAATCAATTTTTCCGTGATACTTTGTCTAAACAAACAAGTATGAAACCATTTCAGGACAAGTTCATCAGACATCATGACTCACTGTGCAGAAATGCGCATCTGAACATTAACCATGATGACCGTGCCATTGAGGTCTAATTGTTGCTAATACATTAGCATGCATCTACATGAGTAAAGATATGAAGTAGCAGTGCTCTCTTGATTATGACAGTAATTACATTGCGAGGTGGCAGACGGTTTGCCTGTTGTTTGTGAATGAGAGTGGTGCATTGGAGCAGGTGATTAGAGTCTGGCCCTGAATTAGCAGATGGTGAGGAGGAGAAAGACCTCCTGAGTGTCCACGCGAGCTGAGGGGAAAATCAGCACAGAGGAGGAAGTGCGTCGCAGGGCAACAGCTCATCATATATTCCTTCGTGCAGATTGTTTCTAATACCCACCCACACATTTCTGGCCCAGAAATCACAAACATTACAACCTTACACCCAAGTTCCTTTGTGCCCCAGTTCTGTCACTAGCACATGTAGCAAGTCTATTATTACAAATCCTTCTGCAGCATGTTTAAAACCCCCATTTACACCTTCGGCTCCTCCCTGACCAGCTTATTCCTGTCTGTCACCCGCTTCGGTGGCTTAACGTTGTGGTTGCATCCCCTGAGGTACGAGTATTTCCCCCTGCTTTGCTTTCAAGTATGCGCTTTGTCCTGTCGGGTTTGTGTGTTTCTAATCATCCTCCTGATGTTTAATTCGGTCCACACTTTAGCCCAAATTCTGCGGCTGTCTCTTTGTTGATAGTGTGGCATCCAGTCTGCTCAGCATGGGGTGTATTTGCATTTTCATTGTGGCCGTGGCTCGGGAAATCTTCAATAGCGGCCGCATTATCGCCCCCGGAAAGAAAAGCAAACCACACTTCGAGAGTTCAATTTAGTCAGAAGTGTGGTATTTCTTTCTAGTGTCTTGCAGTGTTGGAGACAAAGGCTTATCTCTTTACTTTGATGAAGACGTGTTTCATTGTGACTTATGAAGGCCCGTCGAGTCGCTGTGAAGCGGGAAAAAAGGAAATGGGACAAGTTGCATATGACAAACAATGGGCTAAATGGACATGAATTATACATGGTCCGATTTTTCTCTCTCGTTTTTTGTTTTCCATTTGCATTCTCACATAAACTTCACCAGCAACTCTATGGAGGGCATTAGCGCTGATTTGCTCCTCCGGCCTCGTGACACTGCATCACTTTGACAATAGGTTATATGGGATCTGTTCCTCTCACCTCATATTCCCTTCAGAGCTGCTGTTAAATGCTGAATCTCTCAGGCAGCGTTTATGTACTCGTGCTAATGCAGGCCGGTTTTCCCTGCACACCTCGGCGAATGATGAATGCTTGTGTGCATAAGGCCTTTATATCTCGCTCACGATTCCTCAACTCAGCTCTATTCTGTTCTAATCATGCAAAACCTCAAAGTCATTTTCAGCACCGTAAGGTGTAAGATTGTGCTCTGTTTGTCTCAGTGATATCGAGAGCGAGGAACATTTTGTAATTATGCTTAATGATCTCTCACAAATGTACAATCTGCCGCCATAAATGTCACAGTTCGGTAGACGTGATGACATGTGGGTTATTTGAGAGCACGGTTTAGTGGATGTGAGGAAACAGCGGATTATATTAAAGAAGTAATCCGTCACTATTTTCTGTCCCGGGCAGTGGCTGTTTACGCTATGCTAATGATCCAAATTCTTGCATGACTCCCGTGCCGAGATACTTCATCATGGAAAACAAACAAACAAGAGCTGTATTTGGATCAAAGAGCTTTCTGAAATAGTAGCATCAAAACCCCATCAGTTGAGCACCGCTTTCAACTCCCTGCCATCCTCCCCGAAAACAACACTGCTTTACAGCCCTCACTCGTTCACCACGAAACCTCTCAGACACATTAAAGCCACTTGAGTTTAGCGTTCACAATACACCAAAGATGTCGAACAAAATGGAGGTCTCTGAGAAGCTGTTTTATTTATTTATTTGTTACTACAATATAGTGCAAAATATTGGTAAATTTATAAGGGAAGGAAGGGCGAAGTTATCAATGTGGAAGCATACTTGAGTAAAAGTAAAAAAGTTTTCATATTTAATAATACGTGATAATGATTGATCAATGATTGTCATAATTAACTCACCCTCATGACATTCCAAACTCAAAAATCTTCAGAACACAAATGAAGATATTTTGAATGAAACCTAAGAGCTTTTAATTAAATTCCAGGTAATCAAATGTTAGAGGATCCCAGAAGGTCATAAAGATATCTTAAGAGGAATCTGATGTCTTTTAAAGAGATATGATTGCTTTACACTTGTTCCACATAAACATACGTAGAGCATACAAATATGGTAAACGTGAGAGAAAATATGGTAAATCATGTATGTGTCATTAGCATGCGTATACAGAAGCCATGTTTAAGCTTCTGAATAAGATTACATTTATGATCTTTTTAAAGTTTTGGTTACCAGGACTTTCGAGATTCTCAGATTCTAGATTTTCAAACCACTGTATCTCAGGACAAATATTGTCTGCTCCTAATAAACCATACCCCAATGGAAAGCTTATTTATTCAGCTTTCAGATGATGTATAAATCTCAATTTCGAAAAAACTGACACTTAAGACTTAAGGTTTTGTGGTCCAGGGTCACATATTGTAACTATATATATATTTGTGTGTGTGTGTGTGTGTGTGTGTGCTTTTGTTTTTGTGACATGTCAGGACACAACTGTGTATAATGACATGGGTATGACACAGGTATTACAAGAAGAGGGTGACTTATGAGGACATAACTCATGTACCCATTTTTCAAAATGCTTATAAATCATACAGAATTTGAATCATACTGAGTTTTTTTGAGAAAGTAAAAATGCACAAAGTTTCCTGTGAGGGTTAGGGTTAGGTGTACGGTTGGTGAAGGGCCATAGAATATACAGTTTCTACAGTATAAAAACCATTCCACCTATAGGATGTCCCCACTTTTCACAAAAACAAACGTGTGTGTGTGTGTGTGTATCTTGTTAACATAAGAATGATATTTGACTTTGACTAACTAATATAATTGATCTTTTATATCTTTTTACTCTTCCAGTGCTGCAACATTTGTGTGATGTCTTTGTAAAATTGGTAAATATTCTAGAAGGTGGGTGTGTGAGATTGAAAAATGTCTTTTGACTTGAATGTCAAAGAAACTTTCAGTTCAAAATCTAGAGACTTGATCACTTAAAAGCAGATTTGAATTTGTGGCATACACAAAACCAGCCATTAAATGCATAAATCATTGTTTCTCTCTGAAACTGTCTCTCTTTAACCTTTCATCCTTTTGCATGTAGGAGGTTGTGTTTGTCATCTTAAACCTGCCCTCATGAGGCTCTCTGTGCCCTACTAACGCCTGTGCATTCAAAGTCAAGGCCGATGTATTTTTCATTCACTGCATTGAATTATTGAGCAGCTTATGCAATACGTAATGTGTTCAACTCTGCCACGGCCATGTCAAAGACCTGAGAGCAGAGTGGAAGAGCTTGACATATCTAACTCTCTAATTCTTCATTTTAAGCTTATTTTGCTTGGCCCATGTGGGAGTAAGATCGACAGGTCAGACGTGCCAAATATCATCTGCAAACAAAGTCAATGCTTCTAAATGCATTTACATAACAATTTAGGTTATTATTGCTTCAAACTATCCTTTAAGGTCAAAAAAAAAAAGAGTTGGAAAGAAGATTTAATCACTGCTAACCTGGGCAGACAGTCAGTCTTTTAAACCTGATGTGTGCAATTTTATTTTTTTCTGATGGTAAAATACTTTCACCTGTTCAAGCGTATTATGTGAAGAAAACTATGAGTAAGATATTTTTTGGTTGAGTTCTTGAAAAACACTGGCGCTGTCAAAACATTTATGCTTTTGGGCATTCCCGACCAACAACATTGCCTTTTATAAAAGCTGTGGAACACTGTCTGTTAGCATTTCCTATTATCTCAACGCCATTTGCTGGGCTGGTGTGAGATATGCCAGAAGTACATGATTTATAATCTGTCATCTTTGGGTCAGAAGAACCTGGCAGGAGCATTAAGAGGTTATGAACAATCACCTGAGCCGTGAATGTCATTTGATAACATGACTGGAGCCACAGGAAAATTCTCTCTCCTCTCTCTCTCTCTCTCTCTCTCTCTCTCTGTTTCTCGCTCTCTTTCTCTCTCTCTCTCTCTTGCTCTCTTGCCGTCTCTCTCTTTCTATCTCTCTCTCTCTCTCTCTCACTCTGTCTCTCGCTCTCTCTCTCTCTCTCTCTCTCTCTCTCTCTCTCTATATATATATATATATATATATATCTGTCAAAAATTTTTTTAGAAACTATTTCATTCTTTCTATTTCACAATTTGTTTCACAACATGTTTAATTCAGTTTTACTTTCCATTTATTTGTCATTTGTGAAATGTACTACCAATTTCAAAGTGAAAATTGTTCACCCCAATTGTTTTCACAGACAGTTTTCAACTTTCTCTCCTGTGCCATTTTGTGAATAGATTAGTTTGCCACCTTCATTTTTTACAATTTTCCAAATCAGGCACTGAAAAAAAATCACATCAACTGTTCTGCTGTCACATGAAAAATATTAGCATATGTGTTACTTAAAAGAGAAATGTATTCCATCACAATACAAAGCTAATTTTGATTGGCTGTCAATAGAGAAAATCGTTTTTGATGTTGCTGCATCTATCAGCAGAAGCACACTGGGCCATACTAACCAGCCAAACCCTGACCCTTTAAAACATTATTATTTTTTCAATACCATTTCATAGCACTAGTGGCACAGAAATGAAACCTTTTAGCACAAACCCTTCGGCTTTAAAACAATGGTTGTTCCAGTTCGTCTATAGCAGGGTTTGTGAACCCTGGCAGTGTAGGTGAATAATTCAAGATGGGAACGTGTTGCGAGGATATGTCAGCCTAGCAGGAGGTTGTGAAGTGGGGACGGGATGCCCAAGAGATTGGGGCAGCTGGAACAGGAGGGTAAGTGAGGGTCTCTCTGCTTGGATGGGCTGATGTGAGGAGAAATGTTTGGGTGGGGAAAGAGAACAGAGGGACTTGGCGAGATTCTCATCAATCCCGTCTCGGCAGCATAGATCCCAGGGAGGAATTGTGAGGCTAAGTGGCATGATGAAGGAGGTTCTGCCATGCTCAATCACTCTCCCCTCCCACCCCTCTGTCCGACTGACAGCGTTGGCCACCCGTGCTGATAGATGGATCGCTGGAGGAGTGAAGGAGGAGGCATTTAATGCTCTCTCCATTCATTTACGAGCGTGAATGTTATTGCAGAGAAAGGCTGCATCGGTTGAAAAGCAATCCTCATTATCTGCTGAAAGGGCTCTGCTGCTGCCCGGCCTGCTGATAGTTTGCATGCAAAGAGGGTGAGATGTCTCTGTAGACTGGATCTGTGTGTGTGTGCGGTGTGGCGGGATGGCAGACTGAGGGAAAGCACCATGCCGGCACAGTTAACTTGGACCTTGTTAGTATTGATTTTGCTCAGATTGAGCACCCATTCATTTATAATTCATTCTTCTCTCAAAACAATCAGATAGGGAGGGTTATGACTGAAAGACAGGCAGGAGTGAGACAGGGCATTTCTTCTAATAAAAAGGAAAAGGGCATTAGGAAATACATTCAGTGTGGTCTAAAAGTCAGAGGGCTTGTTGAAAATCTGGGATGGAGATTCTAATTTAAAAAAATATCATATTTTAGGATGAAAAAATGAAGGGTAGTGGCTTTACTCACCCTTGGGCCATCCATTAAATTACATTTACTAGACTATTTTGGCCCAGAAGCAGTGCTTTAAAGTTAAAAATTTGTTTCTTGCAAACACACAAATTTACACTAATGGAGTGGTGTGGATTACGGTGTAGATTTTGTGATGTTTGTGGACTCTCATTCTGACTGCACCTATTCACTGCAGAGGATCCAATGGATCTTACAAATTATGTAATTGCTAAATTTCTCCAAATCTGTTCTCATTAATAAACAAACACATTTATATCTTGGATAGCCTGAGGAAGAATGAATTTTCAGCAAATTTTTGAGTAAACTACTCTATGAGCTATTTTTAAGTCAAGTTTGCAACAGTCAAATTAGTGAAGTTTTTATACAGACAGTCAGATGTTCTTGGTTAAATTCTGGAGAACATGACCTTCAGATTTAACACATGCAGTTCATGCAGTTGGTGTGCTGCTTTCATTAAAGAAAAAGAGAGAAACATTAAATACAAAACAATTCTGAAGTTCATTCAATTCATTTAGACTCCACTTTATGTAGCACGCAGTTTTTGCCGCAATATAGGTCTGCATCAGTTTAGAAACAGATTCACAGCGCATAGCAGTGAGCCAGTGTTGTCCTTTGGGTCAATCCTGCTATAGTCTGTCACGGATAATCTTGTTGACAAGCATTAATGAGGAACTAAGGCTCTGAACTTTGAAAGCATGTATCAGTCTGTGAAACACAAGGCCATCTGTCTACACGCTATGGCATTTTAAGAGGAATGATGCTTGGTTGAAGCATGTGGGCAGATGTCAGTGAGGGATAGTTACTGTCAGGGTCAAGGGTGAGCTGCTGTGCACCGGATCCCCTGCTCTGGCCAGCTGAGCAAATTGTCCTGCATTAATAATCAACTAAATCCAGCCATATCAACTGTTTACTCATGCTGAACACACGGTTGAGTCCTCAGTCACACACACACACACACACTATTTTTCATCGTCAAGCTGATGTGTTTGCTCTGTAGATCAGCTTAAATCATGTGTGGTGTACCACTGTGCCATTTTGACCAATTAATTTATTTTTCTTCCATTACTCAGTTTCCTCAATTTTTTTTAGTTAGAAAGGAAAAAAAAGGAAAAAAGTGATGGTGTGTTGTGGTGCTTGCTGTTTTAGCATATGTTGTTTGTGCATAGACTGTTAAGAAATAAGAATTACGCAACACATATTAAAGCTGTCTTTTTAGGTGAATAACGGATATTGTTGTCATATAATGAAATATTAATTGTGTTTACCATGATCGCAATTTAATAAAAACGTTAATAGTTACCAATTAGTAACTAAGCGAATAAATTATATAGAGAAAGCAAGCAAAGAACATCATCAAAGAACAATATATACATTATTATTTCAGTCTAGAGGAAAGTTAAGCACTCTCAAAAAAAGAAGAAATCTCTCGTTATATTCAATGAAGCTGTCTACACTTGCAGCATTTTCACTTTATTTGTAATAATTTACATTTTTGTCCAATTTGATGGCACCCTCCAGAAGTTGAAGCTGTTATTCACTGAAAATCTTACTCACTGCTTCAGATTTGTCCAACCTATGGGTCGACCGATATGTGTTTTTCAGATTATTACCGATCAAGTAGACCGATAAATAATATTTTGAATTATATATATGTCTGGTGTAAAAATGAAAATTTATGTCAAAATTAAGGATAACAAGGTCTCTGACAAAAACTTTCTTTAAATGCTTTTTAAAAAAGTTGTTGGCAAATCGGTTTGGAAAATGAATGAAAACGCTAACGCTAATTTGAAAGGTACCACAGAGGGAGATATTTTCAGTGTATAACAGCAGAAAGTTTGGCTGTTGGTTCCCCAGTGACCCTCTGGTCTCTTACATTCATGTACTGCTTCATGGTGAGAAGTCAGAGGAAGGTCAGGAGTTTTAATTATTGAACCTACTTCATCCTGGATTCTTTCCCTCCTACTTCTTCTCTTTCCCTGTGCGTGTCTAGTATGTTTAATTATTTTGTAATTTTGTAATCCTGTTCCTTCTGCACTTTTGCTGTTCTATTTTCTACATAATTCTCTCTCTGTGGTAATTTACAGCTGTCAGTGAATGTTAAGATGGAGTCCACAGCAAATGGACGTTTACTCTTTTAACCTGCGGCGTGAATAATTCAGAGCCACATGGTGATCAGAGAGACCCTCAAGCATTCAGCCCTGCCATGACCTAGTCCTCTTCCTCAGACGCACCTCTCTCTCACAACCTCTTTCTTTGGTTTCTTCTTGCCTTCTATTTTCTTTCCTCTCTCATTTCTATTTTCTTGCCTGGCTCTCATTCTCACTCTCTCTGTCTCATGTTGAGAGGGGATCTGTTATGAGGCTGTTGCCATGTAGCCCCTAATTTATTTCCACCCTGTCTCCTGTCCCTCCCCACTGTCACCTGCTCTCTGATTGGCTGAGAGTGCTTCGGCCTCCTGTAGGTGTGAGGGAAAAGCTCCGTGCCCCACGGCGTCTCTGCTGTTTGAGTCAGCCGAGCTGCTCAGTCCATCCTGCTCCTGTGGTCTGTCCCCACCAGCCCCTCTCCATCTGTCACTGTACACACATCTCACACCTCACACACACATACACACCTGTGCCCTTAGAGGGCATGCACTGAGTGTGTCAATGTGTGTGTAGTTCTCTATGTTTGTGTCTGCTTTTAAACGCAGAGAGCAGGGGTTCCTAGGATTTGTTTTCAGCTGAAAAAGTTAACTAATTAATTAAAAAATGTTATTGTTTAGTTGTGCTGAGATTAATAATGTTCTAACCTTTAAGTTAATAATTCATCAGTTACTCTGATGACTTATTTTGTATAGATGATTAAAGTGTAATATAAGACATTTTGGTACAAATAACTTTAATTTAATGTTTTTTTAATTTTTAATTAATGTAATGAATAATAAATAATTAAATAATAATATATAATACATCTTGGCTATATACACTATTTTAAGTTTAAGATTAGTATGGTCTTGTTTTATTAAGAAATTAATACTTTTAATACAAATAAATGCAGCCTTGGTGAGCAAAAGAGACTTCTTTGAAAAAAATGTAAAAAAGCTTTTAATATTTGTTGTGCAGTATACATAAACCCATGTATTCTCAGTGTGTCATCTGAGACTCAGACTAATAGTTAGTTGGAACTTGACCACTAGTCCAATATTCCCAGCGTGACTCATTGCTCAGTCACTTCTGTTTCTTCTCCCTCCATCACTGTTTCATCTCTTCTCTCTGTATCCACTCATCTGTGTCTTTGTCTAATTGGCTGTTGTTTGTACAGCACAACAGCAGTTGAGAGCTCTTGTGTGTCTCCTTTGCTGGCGTCTCCTGAGTGTTTAAATGACCTGATTAAGGAGCTGTGTGTGTGTGTGTGAGTGGAAATGAGTGTTTGGAGATGTTCAGCCCATGGTCAGGTAAATAGCTGACTGGTGTTTGTCATCCTCATTAAATGGACAATATAATCAAAGCTCCATACAGCTGTCTGATTGTCCTGAGTACACTTTTGATTTTAAAAGGATAGTTCACACCTACAAAAAAGTATCATAAATGTTCATACCACAAGTGCACTGTATTCTAGGTCTACTGATACAGTATGACAGACCTATATAGTATAGTGGATGAGTTGTACACTGTAAAAAGATAAAAATAAAAAATAAGCATTTTAATAAATAAATCTTGTATGAAATTAATGGAATAAACATTCATGAAGATAAGATGTGACATAAAAACCCACATGTACCTAACTAATAAGAAAAAATTTGAAAGAAACTGCTAATTCATGAAAAAATTATGTTCCAATTATAATATGTGACCCTGGACCACAAAACCAGTCTTAAGTCGCTGGAGTATATTTGTAGCAATAGCCAAAAATACATTGTATGGGGCAAAATTCTTGATTTTTCAGGATAATAAGTAAAAATCATGTTCCATTAAGATATTTAGCAAATGTCCTACCCTAAATATATCAAAACTTCATTTTTGATTAGTGATATGCATCGCAAAGAACTTAATTTGGACAACTTTAAAGGCCATTTTTTCAGTATTTTGATTTGTTTGCACCCTCAGATTCCAGATTTTCAAACCACTGTATCTCTGCCAAATATTGTCCTATCCTAACAAACTATAATCAATGGAAAGCTTATTTATTCAGCTTTTAGATTATCCATAAATCTAAATTTTGAAAAATGGACTCTTAAGACTGGTTTTGTGGTCCAGGATCACATATATTTAATTTTATTTATATTTACGGTGTATGGACTACTTTAAAATACCCTTATGGTACTTTTATTGGCATTTGTGGAGCTTAACAACCCTGATCGCCATCTATTTTGCTTGTGTAGGGGAAATATGTTCCTCACTGAGCATATACTGTTGAAATGCCTCATAGCCAACACAAGAGAAGACTGTCTTGTGTTGCATTAATTGGACCTGAAGAACATTTTCTCCTGTTGAAAGTGTGAGAAATATTCCATTATGGTCAAACTGGTCTGATGTTGTTTTAAGCTAAATATGATCTGAATCATTTGGGTTTTAGTCATAATCCCAGTTGAGCGTGATATTTCTAAAGCATTGAGATGTTTTCTTTGCACATAGAGATCAAAGGAACGGAGCTTGAGAGGCGAGGAGAGGAGCATCAGTGATGTTCAGTTCTGTCTGTCCAAGGGTTTCTGTTTGGCTCTGCTCTGTCGCTCTAACTTCAGGCTCGCTTCTGACTGAACACAGTGCCAGCACACATTATCTCAATGTATGTGTCTCTGACTCTTCTTGTGCTTTGGATCCCTGCTGTCTTAAAGAGACGGTTTTCTTTTGTCTTCCTTCCTTCCCCTGTCTCTTGTTTCCCACCAGCTGCACCTGTTTCTTTTTTTGTGTATTCTCTCTCTCTCTCTCTCTCTCAAGCTAAATCTCTAAGAGCTTCATATCTCTCTGTTACATGACTACATTCCTGCTCTCATTTGGGTTGAGTGCTTAGTTTCACATCCTCAATATTAAATCAATATTGATTGAATCAATACTGCCTCTTTTTCAATTACATTCTAAACTCAGTAATATTTATTTAATTTACAGAATCTGTATTGCTTAAATGTTGTATAGTGTATTTTTAAGAAATAATTCACTGAAAATGAGCTGGAAAACACTATTTTAATGGCACTAACTAACACTAAAGCTGAGTCTGAAATCACGTATTTTCAGAGTAAATAGTGCATTCAGTGAGGAAATTAACTCTTTTTTTTTAACTAAGAGTCTTTTAAAACTAATTTATTTATTTATTTGTTGCACCCTGGCTGCAGTTATTAGAAAAAAGAAACTGTAATATTCAGTCATTTTCTTGCAATTTACACTAACTGTTTTCTATTGAAATATATTATATACATTATAATGTAATTTATTCCTGTGATGCAAAGCTAAATTTTCAGTAGCCATTGTTCCAGTTTTAATGTGTCACATGATTTTTCAGAAAGCATTCTAATATGATGATTTGCTGCTCAAGAAACATGTTGAAAAAAAGCTTAATATTTTTGTGGAAACGGTGTACAGTGTACTTTCAGCTGTTGAACAGGTAACATTCAGCTGTTGATGAGAAGGAGCGAAACGCAGGAAGAAAATAGACATGACTCTTAAGAAATATAGGAAATTACCTATTCAATATTGGTCTATCCTTGTACACACAGAGGCCAAATTTCAGCTCAGTTTTAGTTCAGTCAGAATATTTCATATTGAAATCAGTTTTGATCCGACACTAAATTACTGACATCTTGCTATCTGGGTCATGTGCATACTCGTGTTTCTTCTTCTTCTCTCTGCACCCATCCCTATCAAGTTCTCATTCCATATGTCTGAATCTTTATGTATAATGGATAATATACATATCTGTGTATATGCAAATCCATTTGTGCATTTTGGTTTCGACTCTGATTGACCTTGTCAATGTTATTTTGAAAGGAAGTGTAAGCGAGGAAAACATTTGTGCATTCGGATGTCTTTAAATTAGTGTGTCCTAACCGAGTGCCAGGATGCCAAGGTCCTGCTGTGACCAAGGACATCAGGCTCAGTGACAGTTGCACACAACTTATGCAGAAGGGCAAAAGTATCCTCGGGTGTATCCTCGGATTTAGAGGATGACTCAACTCTCAGCGCCACCGTACGCTGTGATACAGAGCCAGACGGCTGCTGCTGCTTAGACAGATGCAAGTACAGTGAGCATCTTAAATTAGTCTCGCAGTGCCAGAGCAAACAAACAGGTGCTGCTGGGCTTGTTTGCTGTGTGTGTGCATGGTTGTGTGTTTGTTTTTGTGAGTGGATGAACCTGACAGTAACTTTTGCCTTCATGTGTGTGTATGTGTGTGTGTATTCTGTCTGTCTGCTTGAGCAGAGGCCGCTCCAACCCGTCTAATTAACCTAGCTCAGACGGATCTGTACTCCAACAGGTGGCAAGATCAGGGAGGCCTGACTGACTGGATCAAAGCCAGCCAACATAATTACAAAAGCCTTTCTGCCATCCTCTCAGTGTCTTACGTAACACTATATTCCTCACATCTATTCACACCCCACAAACTACATTACCGAGCTTTGCCGCAGTAACACCCTCCAAGTGCCTCCGAAACATAATTGGTACCAAAATGGATGTGTGTTGAAGGCAGTATTGATCTGTTGATCTGCTGTTTTTCTCCAAAGTGTGAAACTGGATGAGCGAATGTGGGAATGTGTTTGGTTCCATGCTGGGTTTGATATTTCATTGGCCTCATTAGAGCTCAGTTGGACAGGTGGGGTATAATGCAGCGGACCTCTTGGATCTCTGTTGGGAGATATTGCTAAGACTGCCTGTATATGTCATTAGAGAGCAATTAAATCTTTGATGCATAACATTTGCAGTTTGGACTGCTATGCTTTTTACTAATACTTTTACTGATACTTTTCATTTCGATTCAACATTTCCTTCACAAACTTCACTGATATTTTTGGGAATTTTAGGAAAGGCCGAATGGCTTTGTCCACTTCTCTTGCATTTTTCTTTTACAAATATGTGACAGCGTGCATTTGGAGGCATTGTTGGGAGTTTTCATGTTTGGCAGACGTGTAGTACACATTGTTGGCTGAAATTGTGCATCTGTAACAATAGTGCAGTGTAATGTATTCTGTCAGCTGTTCTATCTTACAGAGATGGTCTTGATTTCTCCTTTCAACCAGAGACAAATATCCTGCCAGGCTCTACTGGAGGTTGTCATCAGAATTTAAGATATCATAAATTACGCCAATATCAGGTCATCACTTTCCTAAAGCCACAGCTGTCCTGTTTCCCTCCCCTTCTCTACTTAAAGGGATAGTTCACCCAAAAATGAAAATTAATTTACTCACCTTTCACTTGTTCCAAACCTGCATCAGTTTTTTCTTCTTCTGATGAACACAAAAGATGATATTTTGAAGAGTGTTGGTGACCAAACAGTAGATGGTAGCCATTGACTTTTGTAGTATTAGTCAGTAGCCATCAAGTGTTTGGTTACCAACATTCTTCAGAATATCTTCTTTTGTCTTTAACAGCTGAGAGAAATTCATACAGGTTTGGAACAACTTGAGTGTGAGTAGATGGTGACAGGAATATCCCTTTAAAGTCAACATGAAACAGCATTCATAACCCATTTTACTCCTGTAATGTTGCATATTTATGAATATTATATGGCAGGACAGACCTGAAGTTTACATATTATCAAGGACTATTTGCCTCTGAAAAAACACGTGGAGACTGAAAATTTAGAACAATAAAATTTTACAAAGGTAAAATTTATTCTTAACTTTATTTCCTGGCATTGCTGTAAACATTCTAATTTAAAAATCGATCAGCATTAAATTACTGTTAACTACTAAGATTGGATATTGATTAACATTAACCAGTTCCCCTATTGCATCAAGCCAAAAAATAAAAGTAATTTCAAAGGTTAAAATGAAAAGATTCAAAAGACATTTTCTGTGACATAATTTGTAGTTGGTAAAATGATTTAATGTTTTTTAAAAGGAGTCTGGTATTAAGGCTGCATTTATTTGATAAAAAAAAATACTGTTAAAACAGTAATATTGTGAAATAACCATTTTAATGTACAATTTTAAATAAATGTTTTCTATTTTTATGCATTTATACATTGTTTTCTATTTTAATACATTTCAATACACAGTTTAATTTTCAGCATCATTACTCCATTTTTATATATTATTCCATTGTATTCAATATTACTCAATACATATTCATTTTTATTATCAACATTTAATTTAATTTAATTTTTCCATATTGTTAATGTATATAAACTATTAATTTCTTAAAAAGAAGCTATAAAACTAAATTCTAGAAGTAAATAGTGTCAATTTAGATTTCATGTTAAATTTAAATGGAGTTGCTTCTCCCTGTTGTCAGAAAACAATAATTTATTTATTTTGAAGTGCTTTAGATAGATCTTTACCATGGTT
The DNA here is from genome assembly GCF_003368295.1 of Carassius auratus. Lineage (NCBI taxonomy): Eukaryota > Metazoa > Chordata > Actinopteri > Cypriniformes > Cyprinidae > Carassius > Carassius auratus. The sequence continues at coordinate 44,275 of NW_020524472.1, forward strand.
ATTTTTTAACCCAACCAGTTATATGCAATATTTGTGAACAACAAGACATCCACCTTGCTGCAGACCCTTTGTCACTTGCAAACTGTATTTGTTCAGCGCTAAAGCACTTCAGGAAAGAGCCTCCAGGCACTTCAAACATATTTTCGTAGTATTGGCCCCCTGTGTCCAGCAGTGTTATCTCCCCTTGCCAAATGCAGTGCCTCAGAGATCCCCCCTGAGACAGCATTCTGTGAAGGAAGCCTGTTAGCTTAGCCTGGTGATGGCCTGCCTCTTGCTCAGCCTTGCTCTGTCTTTGGGATTCCCCTATAGGAGGTTAATAGCCCATTGTGACAGGCTGCAATTCTTGAGTGTGTTAGAGCATGTTAGTGTCAGTGGCAGATGTGTAGCCAGGGCTGTAGGCATAGATAGCACAGCATGCATGAGAGCATCCATAGACAGTGCTGGGATGGTCCCCTGCTGGGTGCTGAACTTATGGTTCCTCCACTCACTCGCAGCAGCGATCGTGTTTCGCTCAGGGCTCGGATGTAGGGCTTTTAGGTGGCACACATTTATACCAAGGGCCTGTCACTCATGAGGTTCGATACCTTTAGCTGTGTCACCCGCCCCTGTGTCCTTGGAGTTCGTCAGTTTCACTTCACTGATATCTGCCATGTCGATGATGTTATGAAGACAGCAAGAAACAGCGCTGATTGCCAGCATGCAATGATGTTTACTCTGTGTTTCCCTTTCTCTCTTTAACACACACACACACACGTATATCTCTGTAGTAGGAGAGTGTTTGTGTGCTAGCGGTATACTTGTCAAATGATTCAGCACCATGGACAGCTCCAGTGATCCTAAACATAGATTTGTGTATATGGCCTTCAGTCATGCACATTTTTATCAATATTGAAACACATTACCTTGATCAGTTTTGAAGTTATAATTTTTTAAGTATTACATTTTTGTCACACTTTATTTTAAGGTCCCAGTTTTCATTATTTACAAACCACTAACTTTTAAATTTGCTGCTTATTTATAGATTGTAAGGTAGTAATTAAAGGGGTCGTATGATGCAATTAAAATTTTTCATTTCTCTTTATGTATGTCTCAACTCTTGGTGCATAAAGAAGATCTGTAAAGTTGCAAAGACTGAAGTTTCTAATCTAAAGAGATATTCTTTATAAAAGTTAAGAGTCAATCACACCCCCCTAAAACAGCTCGTTCTAACATGCCCCAACATATCTACGTCACGATGTGGGAAGATTTGCATAACACCACCCAAATTTTCATGCAAAGAAAGAAGGCGTAACTTTTATTCCCACTGTTGCCGCTGCCACCATATTGTGGAGGAGACGCAGTGTTTAATTGTGAAAGCAAAATTACTTTGTTTGGTCTTCCAAAATAGAAATCAGATGTTAAGTTGTATTTAAAACAATGTTTCAGAACAGTTCAACCCAAATATTCAGATGTGTGCTGCGCATTTTATGGAGGATGAGGACTGTTTCCTGAACCAGTAGCCTACAATGGATCTGTGCTCAAAGGCTGTTTCAATAAAGTGAGGCAGTTCCAACTTTGCAAGGACAGTCTGGTCACTAGACCGTATAAGTCATTATAATCAGTAGTTAACGAAGTAAGAACGAAACGTTCTTTTTAACCGAAACTTCTTAGTTAATGGGTCGAACCAGTTCACCAAATCGAAGTAAATTGTTTGAAACTTAGTCTCCAGTATGCACTACAAATCCACAAATTACTTAAGTTATTCGGTTTATAAACGTGTCTGACGCGAAATAAACCAATATCCCGAGTTATTAAGTTACTCCTAGCAGTACATTGATTGAACTGCTAAAAGAGAACCGATGATAGGATGTGAACGAGTAGAGCAGCTGGACTGAGTCTCGTCCTGCTGGGAGGTGGCATCGCAGTATGTGAAGGGTAATACAAATTCAGTCACACGCTTAAGGCATTTGGCCAATCACAATGCACAGAATAGCTAGCCAATCGGAGCATTTTTGTTAGTTTTCACGCTTGTGTTGTTAGTTTTAGTTTAATTGGAATTTGTCAGTTTATGTTTATGTAGCATTTTAGGGCTAAACAGTTAATGTGCTAACCTGTAACTTTTGTAGGAAATTTAATGTGGTTGCAAGGCTGTTAAATATCTTAACACAGTCAATCTAGTGTTTCTTCTCTCTTTTTAAAATATTTAGATATTTTTTTCTTATGTTTATTCAGGCAGGATGTAAAGGTTTCATGTTGTGTTATTTACAATGTACATACAATGATGGCACCATTCCTGAAAAATCTAGAAGATTTGTGTTCCATAGAGCAAATATTCATGCAAGGCCATGGATTACTGATTTCGGAAGATTAATATAAATATGGGAAAAATACCAAGATACTAAGATTCAAATTTGTTATTCATAATTGTTACAAATTCTACTTATTATAGTTTTGCAGCTACATGTCAGCTAATTCTTATTAGAATATTAGTAGACTGCTAGTATTAATAATAAGCCGACATGTACTTGCAAAGTTGCTTATAGTCAGTAGAATATCTTTTGGGGGGGCATCAAAATAAAGTAAGCAGATGTTCAGCATCTTCTACTAATACTCTAATAACTGGTAGTTGACATGTGGTTGCAAAGTTACTTATACTAAGTGGAATATCTAAATTGAAACCTCCATGTAATATAATTAGTTTTCCTAAATTAGGGGTGTCTAGTGCAGCTCCTGAAGGGCCGCTATCCTGTACAGTTTAGCTTCAACCCCAAGGTCTTCAGAATTACCAGAATCTTCCACATCCATTGTTTGGACAAGTTGAAGCTAAACTTTGCAGGTCTTTGGCTCTCCAGGACTAGGACTGGACACCCCTCTCCTAAATGTATGCAGTTTGTGGTAACCAAGCTACATAGCAACTTTTTGCATTAATATGAAGCATGAGATCACAGTTGCTCTGAACATGTCTCATCCTAACAGGATTCAGAGTCAAACCTGGAAGGTTGGCTCAAACATATATTTTTATATTAGCATTGCTTCTTACTTGCTATGTCTTAGAGTCAAATCTAGGTTGTTTATTTTGTGTACGGTTGAAATCTACTACACCTCTTGCTACACCCTAATCATTCTCCTCCATCTCAGACTCTTCATTTAATGTATTTAATCTTTGAACACACTCTCCTAACCTTCTCTTAACCTCTTTAAATGATTAAAGTTCATGCTTTCCTCTGTCTCTCCCTCGTTTCCTTTTCTTCTCGTCTTTACATTGATTTATTACATTCCACCCCACACCTCTCTCACCCCCACTGCTTCAGCATCATCAATGAAATCATATATACTTCACTCTCCCTTTTCATCTCTCTATTCCACCTCCTGAGCTTTTAATGTCAGAGATGCATTCATCTTGACACAAACTGTTGCCTGGCATGATAAATATTTTATTAGCCATCTCTTTTTTCAAAGGGGAAATACAAAGAGGAAAGGATGGTGAAGATTTCTTCCTAGATTTTTCCTTGACTCCCTTGTTTTTTTATAGGGGGCGCTAAAGTCCTCATGCTCATCCTAATCGTATAAAAGATAAATGCTCCAGTGACGACTTTAATAGTCACTTGTTTTATTGGTGAGACTGACTGATTCTAGCAAAATGACTGTAATTAGAAACCACAGATAGCCATTATATTCATAGCAATGTTCTTTCTGTTATGGTGTATAAACTACCATATTATCACTGAAGCATCTTGTAATGATACACCAGACAGGTTAATGTCCTAGCAATGGTGAAGGATAATGATAATGTGGCTCTGGGTGAGAACAGAATCAATAGACAGAGCATTAAGTCAATGTGAGAGCTCTACAATAACCCACTGGACCTGTGGGTGGACAGACACTCACTGTATATTTAGCCATAACTGATGAGTGTATTTCCTGTTTGGTAATGCTCAGTTGGCCTCATGGGTCATATGTGTGTGCAGTTTCTGACACTCCTTGGCAGAGCCGTTGGGTCATGACTGTGGTTCATGCACAAATGGGTCAGACCGAGATACACGCTGGGTGTGAGTTCAGCTGGAAGCAGCAAAAACACAGGATGAGGCTGTCTTTATTAAAGGGATAGTTCACCCAAAAATGAAAATTCTGTCATCAGTTACTCACCCCTCATAAGCCCTTTGTTCATCTTTGTGTACAAAAAGTATCCTCATAGCTTCATAAAATTAGGATGGAGCCGCTGATGTGACATAGACTATTTTAATGATCTCCTTACCTTTCTGGGCCTTGAACGTGTCAGTTGGGTTGCTGGGTCAGAAAGCCCTTTTTATATCATGAAAATATCTTAATTTGTGTTCTGAAGATGAACAAATGTCTTACATTTTTGGAACGATATGAGGGTGAGTAATTAATGACAGAATTTCCATTTCTGGTTAAACTTTGGTTTCAGGCTGCCCATAAAGCTGTTGTTTAAGCTATAATTTGATTTGCTCTGTTTAACCATTGTTGGGGTACTCTATAACATGCATAATAAAAACACTAATGTTGCTTGTTGAAAAAAATTGGTTTTGTTTTGTTTACAGTTGAATCATTGTGGGGTACTATTAGGTGCTATTAAAGAACCCCATCAATATCACTTGTTATAATGTAGTAAACATAGGATTAATCAGTTAATGTCTTTTTAAATATGTATTATATGATATTTTGTAGATTACTGTGTTTCTGTTCAGATCAGATTTCTCACTTATGGTGGGGACAACAGGTTACTTTTAACTTTGAAATAATATCAGATGATTAAACTAAGAACATCATAGTTTATACTTGCAATGTATTTTTGAAAGAAGAAGAACATGAAATACACCTTCTGAAAGTTTTGGGTCAGTGGTATTTTTCTAAATAAATTAATATTTTAATCAAGCAAGGATGCATTCAGTTAATCAAATTTGACTGTAAAGGCTTTTACTTTGTAAAAAAAAAAAGCTTTCCTTTTGAACTTTCTATTCATCAAAGAATCCTAAAAAGGTGTTATGGCTTCCACAACCGTTTTCAACATTAAAAATGATAAGATTAGCTTCTCCTTTTTGTGATAGGGGCTTTTCATCCTCCAAACCCATCTATGTGTCTTCTTGATCTTATAGCAGAAAGCACACTCTGATCCAGTGGGGTTCATGTGTTTTTCTGAGGCATCAAAGTATTATGGTGCATATTGGAAATTTTGATCTGTCAGATTTCCTTTTACTTCTTCAACTGCCAACATCAATAGTATATTGTTCTGCCTATTTCTTAGAAGGACTCAGCATCTTTTTTTTCTTGACTGTTCTTATTATGTGTTGCTTTTTATTTGCTTTTACATGATGAAAAGTTTGGCTTAGACTGACAACAGAATAAAGCAGATAAGTGAGGGGAGGAAAAATTTTACAATATAAAAAGAGTAAGACTTTGCCTTTGAGTCGCAAATCCAATTATCCAGCGGCCGAGGCCTGAGGTGACCTATCCGGGCGGTGTACTTGTCTTTGTTCTGTTTTTTTTCATTTTTCATCAAGGCCACAGAGTCTGCAGATTTTATCAGAATTTCTGAAGCGAGGCGTCTTCAGTGCTTTTGTCCAAAAGACTCTTTGCTACACAATGTTGATTTGATCTTCAGTCTACCAATATAAATGACACCCTAATAAACCTGACTCCTGATACTCCAATATATGAGCATTTGCTGTAATAATTGAAAGTGATAATTAAAAACGGCATGTAAGTTAGGGCTGGAAAATAATTAAATATCAGTATGCATCGCTATATAATTTATTTCAATAATGGTGATATAGTTTTTAAACACATTTCCGATATTTCAATATAGGCTTAACAGTGTTTCCCAAACATTGATTTATTTGTGGCGTTTGACTTCATTGAATAAACATAAGCACTGCATGTTTCAAAATCAAAACAAGTCGCGGGTGTTTTATATTAATTTATCTCTGAATGCATCTTGTTTTCATTTTATCTGATAAAGAAACGTTAATGAGCGGAGCTGCTTTGATTACAGCCGTTGGAAATTTTTATTTAGCAGAGATGCTTTAAATTGATCAAAAGTGATGATAAAAACATTTATGTTACAAAAGATTTCTATTTCAAAGAAATGTTGTTCTTCTCAACTTTCTATTCATCAGGAAACCTGAAAAAAAGTCTATTCAGCTGTTTTCAACATAATAAATGATTTTTGAGCAACAAATAAGAATATAGAATGATTTCTGAAGGATCATGTAATCAGAGTAATGATGCTAAAAATATAGCTTTGAAATCACAGGAATAAATTACATTTTAAAACATTTCTAAATAAAAAAATATATATTTTAAATAGAACAAATACTTCAAAATGTTACTTTTCTTGCTGTATTTTGGATCAAATAAATGCAGGCTTGGTGAGCAGAAGATAATTAAAAAAAAGAAAAAATTTTTACTGTTCAAAAACTTTTGACTGGTAGTATATTAGCCTATAGTTTGAAGTTAAAGATATTAATATGAATTACGTGAGTCAGAGGCGATTATTTGACAGTGATTTCACATTTCTTGTATGTATGAAGGCTAAATACAAAAAAAAAAAAAATATTTTTCATAAGATTGTATACACAGACATCTGTTGTGGGCATTCCTGGCAGTTTTTACGAAGCTTTTTAAAATATTGTTCATATCGATATCGGAATTATATCGTATCAATAATTATATCGTATCGTAAATGAAGAAATATATTGTGATATAAATTTTGACCATATCGTCCAGCCCTACTGCAAGTGCCTGTAATCATAACCTTGTGTTATTGCTTCAATTCTTTAGATAATTCAGTCAACATTTTATTTATTTATTTATTTGAAAAGTACGAACTGACCTAACCAGAGTCAAATATGTCTAGTTATTTCCCCTCACAAGTCTATTTCATGCCTACCTGCCTCCAGTATTTCAGCTCTCTCTGTGGATCCTGTTTGATGATATGCCCAAGAGAAGACATGCAAAGAAGGAAGAATATCTCTTCTTATCTGCCCTTTTCTTTCTGATGCACTCCTCCTCCTCTCCTTTCTTCCTGTACCCTGTTGCTATTCCCGTCCCCTCTATTTGGGTCACTGCACTCATCCATGAGGGTGGGAGACAGATGGGAATTTCCCTCCACTCCTGCCTTCCGTTTTCCCCAGGTCCTCCTTTCCATTGTGTCTCTTCCTGTGTCTCCAAAGGAGATGCTGTAGATTTATATCTGTTGAACATCATAGCCTAAATTACAAGGCCTGTTTGCTGGACATTTTAGGGCTGCAGATATTCTAGTGGTTTTCCAGCGATGTGCTGGTACCCTAACAGTTAATGATCTGAGCTACTACTTGGTTGCTGGTTCAGTCTCATGTAAGATGACCCAGAAACTCAATAGTTCCTGTTAGATCACAGCCCCGCTCTATCAATATTGTGCCCTTGAGCAAGGCACTTAACCACAGGTGCTCCAATGAGACCGTCTGTGAAATTAGTCTGGAGTGAGTCTCATTGGATGAAAGCTATCTGCAAAATGACAAGTAAAAACACCAAATAGTATTTTTAGGGGTTAGGTTGTGAAGTCATATTTGAATTCGATTTTATATCTGGATGTGAAAAATTACACCTGCAAAGTAATAATAAGGGCCATATTTGTAGAGTCACTACTGTTAGCTTCTCTAGATTCCTCATCAGCAAAAACAAAAACAAAAAGCAAGGATACATTAAAGCTGCAAGCAGCATTGAAAGGGCACTCGCACCCGGGCTCACTGACCAACTGGTGGCTTTAGGAAAACAGTGCACGGTGGGCAGTATGCATTTAAAGTGGTAAATATAGGAGGAATATGTCAAAGTCATTTATATGTGCCAAACTTCCTGCTGCAAGCTAAGACTATAGCTGAATATTGAAATGTAGATGTCTTCAAGCCAGGACTTTGATTAAACATATGAAGTTTGTTGCAGATTTAACATGGTATGTTTGAGTTAGTGTAAAACATGACATATCCTGTATGCGCTATGATTATAACTGAATATTGGCCTCTTACCAAATACGTGAAGTCTAGTACAGATTGGACATTGCATGATTTAGTTAGTGTAAAATAAGTATTTTACTGTTGCCAGCAGGTGGCGCTATGATTATAACAGATTATTGGCCTTTAGATGTGTTCAGGCGAATACGCAAAGTTTGGGAAAGGTTTTACAATGTATGGCAAAGTTACAACAACTTAATTTTACATGGCAAAACATTGAAATTTATCATGCCTCCATGGACGAACCCTTTAATGAAAACTCAAGATCTTCTCAATTTAACGTTGCAAAGGCCTTAAGAGTAGACTGACCAAATGTAATGTTGATGTCGTTAAATTACAAGAAGTAGTTTGTTACAGCGTAAAACATGTCACTTCCTGTTGACAATAGGTGGCGCTACGACTATAACTAAATATGGGGATGTAAATCTTTAAAGCATTTAAAAACAGACCAGTGAGTAGAGTTAAATGTTACGACATTAAACCTTTGATTACCTGACTATCATATATAATAGTGTACCATGATATTACCATGATGTTGTTTAGGTTAGATAAGGACTCAATGCATTAATTAATTTTTTTGGATGTTGTTGTAAAGAATGACATCTTCTTACATTACCACTCTGTCAGCGGCAGGTAAACAGGTCCGTTCAGCTGGTCTGAAGGACATGGCAGCGGTCAGAATGATGACATAATTTACCTCCTCTGTACAGTATCATATGGCGTGGTAATGTAGGTGCACAGACGCATGGTGTGCATTTAAGAGCAGACCCAGGCACATTACCCTCCCTCCAAAGTCTGGGCTGAAAATCAGCAGTGGACTGTGGGTTTGTGAGGCAGGAGCCTCTGAGGGAACAGTTTGGGAGTGTGTGTGTTGGGAGGTCAAGGACGGTCTCATATGCCCTGCCTCTGGCTGCTCTGGTGTGTACCCTTGTGGCGTTTATTTAAAGAGCTCATCAGCCCCTGTGCACACACACACAAACTCTATACCCAAAGTGTCCTGCCTCCCAGTCTGCCGGATTAATTAATCTCTTTTCCCCTCCTGATCCAGGAGAGCTGTTGAAAAGGGCCTTGCCTCTTGCTGGTGGGCATCAGATGCCAGCACTGAACTATTCATCACTACGACTTCTGGGAGAGAGGGGGGGGGGGGGTGAATGGATAGAACAAGAAAAAAAGAAGAAACATGAGAAGTGAGGAGAGGGTGGAGGGGTGAAGGAGGCTCTCTCCCAGGTGGCTGGGGCTATGATTAAAAGTAGGGATGTTTCTATTGTGTAGCTGACAGAAGTCCTCATAATAATGCATGTTTTGCTGAGGTGAGCACTCAGGGAAGATGGGAAGGATGTAATGAGGGACATGGGGCATTCTGTTGATGAGAATTCCAGGGGATTTGAGGCGTACAGGGGACAAAACAACCTAGGCTTACTGAAAAATCGTGCCTGCTTTTTTACACAACTTAAAAATCATATTTATACATACAGTTCACAGTAGTTAACACTAGTGGAAATTACACCATTAACAACATTTGTTCTTTCCAATTATGACTATTGGGCAGATTGATTCCTTGCTCAATACTGTTATGTTAGGAGCTCAAAATGCTTTTAGTGCATGATTTGTGAAAGAAATCAATTTTGATATTCACATCACATAGCCAGCTCCATAAATATGGCTATTCTGACATAGTAAACTTGCTCAGTAGCTCACCTGGTAAAGACATGCAGAAGCATGTTGTAATGGAATGTAAATGGGTGTTTCTGCAACTACGGGCACATTTACTGTAAGTCCCAGCAGTGAAATTTTAGATTTATGTTAAAATCTGTCATATGATGCTTTATAAAGATATTCAAAGTGTCATTACAAACCTTTAATAAAAATATAATCAATGATTAATTTTTATCAACACAATTTACCAATTTAAAGTGTCACCAAACTTGCAAGAAGCAATGCAAATATTATTCTGCCGAAATGATATCCATTCACACCAAGAATAATAAATGTAACAAAAAAAAAAAATCGTTCTACATTTAAAAGAGTATCAGAGTCCACACCGCAGTTGGAACAATAACAGCACAGAGAAACAATACTATTGGAATCACATTCAGAATGATTTTTTTTTTTGCAGTTAATCAATGATAGAAACATAAAGCCAATCAGAATTCACCTCACCGTTCAAAGCTTGAGCATTTAAAGCAACAGTCAACAACTGCATCATGGATGTATAGTTAACATTGCAGTTAACTTCACAGTTATTGTTCTTGGTGTGAGTTAGTCTTAAAGTACAATGGATTTTGACCAGCTGTCAATGTTTTTATACTGTAGTTCATAAACTGGAAAAAAAGAAGAATTCCAACAATATCATTCCTCTGTGTTTTCATAGATTTACAATGATAGAAAACATTATAATGGTTCTTATAGTTATCATCACTGGTGCGAACAGGCCTGTAGTCGTTAGATTTATAACCTCTGTCAGCATGTGCTTTGCACCACCACATTTGTTTTTCCTTTCAAAGCCGACATTTTCTCTTAAGAAGGATTGGTCTATGAACAAAGGTAGGGGAAATAAGGTAAAAATGGGAGCTATGAGACCTGAAACATAGTGCATTTCTAAGAGAAAAGGATGATGCAAATGAACAGACATAAGAAGAAAGGAATGAAAAGCAATCGTAAGAGCGGGAGAGGGAGGAGCGCGCCTTTCACGTCAGCCTTTGATCAGAGCGGCACCTGATGCGGCGGAGGCTCCGGGGTGCTTCTGCACGAAGCACATCAAGGACAGAGCTAACAAACTTGAAACAAAAAACAAACCAACTAACAGAGAGGTCCGTCGTCGAGCAGACAGCGCAGCGGTGGGTGGCACGCCTCTCTTATCTCTTTCCTCTGCACAAACACTCTTGCAGTGACAGCGAAAGCAGAAGATCGGCTCTGAAAAGCTTCAAAGAGTTCAGTTTAAATAGGAAATGTTTACATTGAGAGCTTTTCCTAGAATTTTTCCAAAGGCCCAGCTTCTGGTATCACTGCTAAAAGACCTGCGGATGTTAACTAGATGAACTACATTAGACAGTTATCATGAAGTCTATGCTGGTGGATTCACTGCTTCATAATACTGAAAGATTAGTTTATGAATCAGACTGAATGGTTCTCAAGTCATCGACTCACAACTCTATTTTGGTCATGTTTTCATTGCATGCAAGTTTAAAATTTCAGACCATTTCTCACTATTAAGTCAGACAGGATGAAGAGGAAATAAGTGTAAAGTCTTCCGCAGCATCTTCTGTAAATAGTCGATTCTCCCAGGGAGAATGTATCATTTATTTGTCGCATGAGGTGAAAATTGTGCTTTGCTTCAGCATAAACCTTGAAAATGTACCATGTTGTTTGGCTAAAGGGATTGTGGAGGAATGACCTTTAGAAAAGATGAACGATACATTTTGAACAGCTGACTGAATCTGTAGGATTAGACATGCTGGTTAATTGATTAAAATACAGAAGAATATGCTAATAATGTGAAGATTGTGGCCAAGGAGGTCTAACATTGTTCCCCCATCTATGCTAAAACACCTCACCGCTAGCAATCTCGCTCTTTAACAGTGAGTTGTAACTCAATGGGAGATCAAATATTAGATCCTGATAGTCACAGCCCGCAGCGTTTTCCAGTGCCGATATCTAGCCAAAAAAAGACGTGGTTTGATCCCAGCTCTTCCACTGAGCTCCTGTAATGTTAATTGAAGTAGAAAAAAGTGAGCCTCTTGATCTACTGCCATACCTGCGAAGAGTCTGTGTGCTTCACATTTAGGTCTGTCAAAGAAGCGTTTACTGATATGAATCTCACCTGCCTGGACATCATTACCCAGTGCTGCTCCACAGAGCAGAACTGACGTCTGGCCTGGCTGATGGTCGGACTCCCGCTGCGCTGGGTGAGCGAGGGTGAATCAGAGCTGATATAGCAACATTGATCCATAGATCTGAGCACAGCGTCCTGAGACAAAACCAGGCACAAGCTGCTCCATATATCTAACCTTTAGCATGAGGCAGTTTTAGAGTTTGCTGAAGCGATCATATTTCAGTTGATCTATCTGCAGTTTAGAGATTAATGGATGCCTCAGAAAGAAATCTGATTAGATCGTGGAAAGCGGTGGGAATTGATTGCCACATGTGTTTGCGGTGTCTCTTGAAGCCGTGCCAAAGCCGAGCGGTGGGGGTGTGAGCTGCACACACAGCAGAGGAAGTTTCCAAACCAGTCATTTAGACTATTGTGTTGCTTTTCCAGTTGCTCGCGACTGCGGGGGGGCCCCTCACGGCGTTCAATCACGATCACGGAAACAGCGTATTAGCTGCTCGAATGTTGATTATTGATTCATGTGCACAGCGAACCGAAAACAAGACACATGCTGACTGACATGACGGAGTGGTGGTGTAAAGATGCCTCAGGAGCCTTTGTCAGTCCAACTGCTTTACTTTGATGTGAAGGAGCTTGGAGCTTCATTCTGGAGTAATAGAATCAGTTCCCTTTCATTTTTGTCCCTCATTGTTTGGTTAAAATCTTCAAAGATACACCTGCTGCAGCTCACCAGATTTACACTTTCTAAATGACTGGAACTGCACGCATGCAATATTTTTATTGCATTTTTTTTTTTTGTATATAGATAGAAAAGGGAATTTAATTGTATTGCCTTAATCTCTTTCTTTTTTTCCTTGAAGCACCAACTGGTGCTCTTCGGAGACATCATTAGGGATTTTTTTTTGTTCCTAAAAAAGCCTAAATATATTCCTGAATGCATATTTAGGGTCAAAGCACCTATTTTTTCGCTTTCTTCTTCTTCCTCCTTTTCTTCTTCTTCTTCTGCTTCTGCTTTTCTGCCTCTGCTTCTTCTTTCTTCGTTCTGGTATTCTATGGCAGCACATTGAGCCACTTGTGGGAATATTATGAAATATGGCATATTTAACTCAAACACTCTAGCACCACCAATAGATTAAATTTGCACTCTTATTTCTGCTATTAACTTTTCAACTGTAAGATCTAGAAGCAAAATTCTTCTTCCCATTTTTTTTCCCTATTTTTCCTTTGATTCTGAGTTGAATGCATACCAAAATTTAAATTTCTACGGTCCAAGTATTTTTCGCAATTTTGAATTTTGCAGTTTGTGATTTTCAGACAATACTGGCAAAAAGTTTCAAAAAAGAAAAAGAAATCGAGATTTCCAACAGACCAAACCATTCTCGTCAAGTGCTGACCAAACTTGATACATGTTTTACCAAGCATAACCTGAGGACACAGAAGTAGTTTTTGCACAGCACCACCTGCTGGCCAACAGACAAGTTTGGCCAAAAATCAGAAATGGTCTTGCTTGATTCGGAACAGAATACCGAATCGAAAGATGCCCAATATTCTTCAACACAATGTCTTTAAATACATTTCCTTAGCTCTTCATTTGACCTCTGTTGTGCTTGGCCCACAATTGCTGCTTGCAGCTATATTTATATTTATATATATCCATATATATCAACATTAGACAGCTGTAACATGAATTATTGAACCCTGATACAAATGCCTGTGTATGACGTCAACATTTGTGGGCGGGACCCATCTCTTGCCTCACAGGCCTAAGGGTGCTTTCACACCTGCAGATCGATTTCTTTGTTCCGAAACAGGGTTCGCTTTCACACGGCAAAGTTTCTAAACGGACCAAAATTGTTAATGCACATCAAATAAACTGTCAAAGTTTCATGGTTTATTTTACGGAATTCCGCTCATTGCTGTCATCCTTCAGGATGAAACAACAGCATCTTTGAGGGCTTATTGTTATTATTTTAGTTTTTTTTTTGTAGCTGTTGTTATATTAATTTAACCGATTTGACCAATTGTTTTGGTGCTGATCCGAATCCGAGTGCAGTTGTCGTGTTCACATATGCCCAAATGAAACCGAGCTAAGGGGGCACCTTAAGATATGTAGTATGTCACTGTTTACTTGACATGAATCAATCTGTACAAAAACTAATAGAATTCTCAAGAGTGTATTATACCACATCAAACATCTTTAATATGGAGATTATAGGGATAACAGTTCAATTTATTGTCCATCAGAGACTGATAATCTGTAAGTCAGTTGAAGGTATTATAATTCATTCCTGTGTAAAAAGTTCAGACGGAGAGATTCATCTGAGGACGTCTGGTACTCCTTTTAACACATTTAAAGTACAGATGACCCCAAAGTGTCTCTCCAGTCTCTGTGCACCGCTCACTTTCTCACTCTCACCATCTATCACTCCCTCGCTCACGCTTGCATCTGGAACAAGAACTTCAAACCACATCCCTATCCCCTCGCTGCTCCGCTTTAAAATTCAACCCCTCACTCGTCTATCCGCTTTAAAACCTCACTTCAAAAAGGATGGACTTTTTCCCCTTCATTATCAGTGAAGTACTCTTATTAGGGTTCATATTTAATATGCATTCAGCGGCCAATATTTGCGTCAATTTCTGAATCAGACTGTGTAGGCATTGAGCAGGGAGAATAATTGGCCTGCGGGAGTGATGCTTAGCAGGAAGAAGGATGGGGAAGAGTATGGGAGAGGTGTGGAGTGACAGTGCTCTGTTTATTATGAGCCACAGGTCATGTGTGAAAAGACGTTGCAGCGTGTTGAAACGCAATCTTGTTTATGAGCGGATGCCTGTTCCAGCATGTTATTGCTTCTTGCATTCTTTGTATTCATATATCATCCTTTGAGTTTTACTTTATTGAAACATGTGGAATGCTTTGTAACAGAGGGACAAGCGTCTGAGCAACGTGCTGTGTACGGTGTGCGTTTCATTCATAGCTCTCAAATGGTTTTGTGTTGGAGTGTAGACCATTAACAGTGTCCCTCATGTGTTGTTAACCTGAAAGATCTATGTGTTTGTAACTCCAAGGTCTTGAGGAGCTTTAGCTGCAAGGTCTCATCACAGTGAATATCACCATGATGGCCGTGGCCGTGTTTCATGTGCTTGGTTTGCTGCCATCACTTGACTTCAGCAGCCTTTGATAGGAGCTTCAAAGCTCAGGCTGTGAGCGTCTCCATCCACGTGAACTGGCACTTTCTTGTCTGTCGTCAGATCTGAGATTTTTATGATAACTTGTTTTATTTATGATAAAATGTATAAAAGTGATTATTTTTTGTATTTAAAAATAGTATTTAAAACAAATTACTATTTTGATTTTGTTAAAATATAGCTCCTCATTTTTTATGGGTTTGATGCTTTTATGCCTTTTATGGTTTGTTGCATTGGGACAAAATATTTAATTCAAATGAATTGTGACCTAGAGTGAAACATAATTTGTATATTTCAGCCATATTTATAATCTTCACCGGCTCACAGTGGGATTCTGAGATCCAGAAATCAATGCAGTCCATACCGAGACTTAGATTAAGTGGCGCCAGGTTGTTGTGTAAAGCAAAAATTTGTGTGTGTGGACCAATGGGATTAGCCGTCTACTGTTAAAGATCTTAGCAGCTGCAGTCCAGCGCAGAGGTTGTGGTTTTTTCCCTCTGGAGCCTGGACTCAACTTTGCCCCCTTGTAAAGTCACAGAACAAAAAAATCAATGTGATCCATTCAAAAAATGAAGTCACTGCGGTCACTCTGTCTGTGTTCCTGGTGCCAAATGCTACTGACCCTTTTATAAAAATGTAATAAACAATGAGGACTTATGCTCAAAATGGATTTATGAGTGAGAAATGAAGTTGATATCACATGCATGTGCACATGCTACATTATATGGCCCACTTTGAATCTCTCATAATAAGATCTAGGAGCAAAGAAGGAGAGCAGTTCCTGTTCTTTGGTTAGTCATTCCCAGAAGTGCATTTGTCAATGAATTAGAGAGTTCTCTCAGGCAATGGAGATGAGTGAGGAGTGGAAAGAGAAGCAGTGGAGAGTGAGTGTGTTGGTAACCCAATGCCGTCCAGCCCATGGCCGGAGTGATACTATCGGGACCTTACCAGAAATCCTTCTCCTCCCTTACGGGAAATATTATCCTCCTCTTACCACTCCACCATTGCACTTTTACAGCTTCCCGCATGCTACTTCATAACCCCCTGGCATCTTGACCACCCATTTGAAACCTCTTCGCAGGTGTGGCGCTCCGGTTATGCAGGCACTCTGAATTATCATACGCTCCCTCATCCTTCGTATGGCAAACAAACTCTGCCCTAATCAATGGAGCCATTCTGAATGCACATAACTTACGGCTGATGTATGAAGAGCGCCTCACGTCTGGCAGATAGAGACTTTATTAGCGTTGATGGTTCCAGGCTCCGTGGCGGTCTCGTGAGGGAGGGGCCAGGTGGCACTGCTTTCCCCCCCATCACTCTCCCCGGCGGCTAGAGGTGACACTCCATCAGGGAAATTGATTGGGCTCGTTGCATGGCTAATTTATTGATGATCTGTGCCTGGCGGGGATAATGAGTGTATGGGCCTCTGATGGATGTCCGAGCAGCGCTTCTGAGCAGCTTGAATTACCGCAGCGGCCCTGCATATGTCAGAACACGCAACTGGTTTAGAGCGAGCACTCACTGGATTGATGTATTGATTAAAGCCTAATCTAAATTAATACTCTTCTATAAATGTTCACCTTTCAAACTGACTGCTTTGATAGCTGTAGGGCCTGCAGAAAGTGGAGCAGGAGCAGTGCAGTTCTGCTTCCTGTTGGAAGATAAAAACGGAGTAAAGGAATGATTTGGGTTCCATCCATCTATATCTGTCTGTCTGTCTGTCTCTCTGTCTGTCTGTCTATCTATCTATCTATCTATCTATCCGTCTGTCTCTCTGTGTCTGTTTGTCTGTCTTTCCATCTATCTGTCCATCTATTTGACAGGCTGTCTGCCTGTCTGTATCTGTCTGTCTGTCTGTCTGTCTGTCTTTCTGTCCATCCATCTGTCTGTCCATCTGTCTGTCCTTCCGTCTGTCTGTCTGTCCATCTGTCCATCCATCTGTCTGTCCATCTGTCTTTCTGTCCATCCATCTGTCTGTCCATCTGTCTGTCCTTCCGTCTGTCTGTCTGTCTGTCTGTCTGTCCATCTGTCTGTCCTTCTGTCTGTCTGTCCATCTGTCTGTCCTTCTGTCTGTCTGTCCATCCATCTGTCTGTCCGTCCATCTGTCTGTCCGTCCGTCTGTCTGTCTGTCCATCTGTCTGTCCATCTGTCTGTCCGTCCGTCTGTCTGTCTGTCCATCTGTCTGTCTGTCTGTCCGTCCGTCCGTCCGTCTGTCCGTATGCCTGTCTGTCCTTCTGTCCATCCCTTTGTCTTTCCATCTGTCTGTCCGTCCATCTGTCTGTCCGTCTGTCCTTCCATCTGTCCATCTGTCTGGCCATCCGTCTGGCCATCCGTCTGTCCATCTGTCTGTCCTTCTGTCTGTCTGTCCATCTGTCTGTCCGTCCGTCTGTCTGTCTGTCCATCTGTCTGTCCTTCTGTCTGTCTGTCCATCTGTCTGTCCGTCCGTCTGTCTGTCTGTCCATCTGTCTGTCTGTCCGTCCATCTGTCTGTCCGTCTGTCCTTCCATCTGTCTGGCCATCCGTCTGTCTGTTCATCTGTCTGTTTCTCTATGTCTCTGTTTATCTGTCCATCTATTTGACGAGCTGCCTGTCTGTCTGTCTGTCTGTATCTGTCTGTCTGTCCATCTATCTGTCTGTCTCTCTCTATGTCAGTCTGTTTACCTGTCAATCTATTTGACTGGCACGCTCTTTGTCTGTCTGTCCATCCATTCCGGTTGGTTCTGAAAAAAATAAAAATAATTGTAATTTTTTTTTTTATTACAGTAAAGATCAGAGAGGACCACTGTAGACCACTTCATGTTAACATCAACAGTTTGGGCAAGGAATCAGAGACTACATTGATTTTTTTTAGAAATCTCATTTAAATTTTTTAGTTGTAGTTTTTTTTATGATATAGAATAATGAAATAATAAGAAAATAATAAATTCTACTCTACAGCACTTCTTGGTTGATAATCAAATAACATTTGTGACACTGACCCTATTGTATTCAAAACACTAAATTTTATTTTTGGTCATTCTTGCAAATGAAAATATGAAATTCCATTCCTCTAAAGTGCACAAAAGGAAGTGAGAAAAAGGGAACTAAAGCCCATTATTGTAAAGGGTCATGAGGTGCGGGTCACGTGGTCATTGTCTTGGAATGTCTCACAGACCTTGAAAACACCTTGTGCTTGGTCTTGGTTTGGTCTAGGAGAAGCACAATAATGCCTTTTTATAATACTACCTTCACATACCCTTCAACACACACAGACCAAACTACCATAATCAAACATATTTATTAGAGTTAAACAAGCTTAACATACAAAGTTTTTACAGTTACTGAGTTTGCAGCATGTTTGTTTGATTTGTGTATTATCAAATGGCTTTTAGTAACTAGTGTTTAAGATACTCACCAGCATATAAATCATATATAGTGACTTAAATGTAATATCATACATATTTATGAGTTTCTTAATTACTTTGCACTCATAAGTTTGGCCTCCTGCAATGTCATAGCTCACCCTGCCCTCGCTGATGCATACTCATATGCTGTGACTGAATGGTTTTGGCTTGCGTTCATCTGTCTGTTGGATCATAAATATAGCACCATCAGAGCTCCTTGGTTACACATCCATTGGCATTAATGATAAATCACCTGAGTACTTGGAAATCAGATACCTGTGAAACATCCTAGAGCAGAGTAACTCTTATCTAAACTCTTAACCATGATTGAAGAGGTACTTAGTTTGTGAGCAGAAAGGATATATCACTTTCCTCTTTACAACACAGAACAGACGTGTGATGTATATGTAAAATTTAAAAACAGCTTCATCCTTTGTCAGTGCCATGTATGTTCGGCAATATTGCTTTCCCTTAAAAAGCAGGACACAAGCAACTGGATATTCTGTTAAAGTCTCGACCAAAAGTGAGTTTTACAGAAACTGATAAAATGATTATGATAGTTATCAGCACATTTTAAGTACATAGCAGATTTTATTAGCTCAATCATATTCAAGCATTGGATCAAAAGATGGAACCACTTGAACATCTCCTGAAGTTCTAACCTTGATAAGAAACTCCTTGTCAGATGGCTTTCTCATCCAGTGGTGATTTTCTGTCTGGCTACTATTGGTGCATTCTTCTAAACACAACCACCATATTCACAATTGCTCTGTTTTTTGTAAGACATTTATGCTCACCCCATTAGTGGACACCTGATACCAGACTCACCCATGGACCTGAAGCCCAGATCAGACATAGGAAACAAGAGCAGACTGAATTCAACAGTGATCTGTATGACCCCTCTGCTCAAATACAGCATTGCATTAAAAGAGCAAGCCACTCTCTCCCACTGTTAAAGCCCACTATGGCTTTGTAAGTGATACAGCGGCTTTTGTCTGCCTTACACAAGGCTTTCAGAGAGATTGATGAAGAAGAGAGGAAAGAAGCAGAGCTCTCTCTCTCGTTCTCCATCTTTTGTTCTTGGTGGCTTGGGAGGAGACACCTCAAGACATTAGTAACACAGAGCTGCAGGATCTAGTCTTTGTGTATGCATGATTAAAAGTTAATTTGTGTGACTATGCATTTTAATGGCTTTCGTTATGTTGTTTGAGGTTGGCAGTCATATAGATCAGTTAGAAACTGAGAATTAATCTTGCAATGTTGGTTTGGAGATCTGTTACGAAAACTAAATTGAGGCCTTGCTCTGGGTTTCTAAGCCTAAACTGTTAGGGCCCTATTTTAATGATCTAAACGCAAAGTGTAAAGCATGTCCAAATCCACTTTTGCTATTTTAACGACGGAAAAACGGTTGGTGCACCCGGGCACATGGTCTAAACGCCTATTCTCTTAATGAGTAATGGGTGTTTTTTGGGCGCAATGTGCAATAAACCAGTCAGAGTCTCATCTTCAAATTCCTTTTAAGAGCCAATTGCGCTCGTGCCATGACGGATTTTTCTATTTACACGACAGAATGTGTTAAGCGCAAAGACAGAACGCATCTCCGAGATGAAACGAAGCTACTCGTGTGCGAGCAAATACATACATGCGATGACTATCCATTATATCCATTATGACATGTAGGCATATATATATATGTGTGTAAATTATTATGCATTCCATTCCTTTAATTTTTTATGTTTGGAAAATTAAAGTTTGTGTGCTGCTGTGCATCTCTGTGTTTAATAAGCAGCATGTACGTGCATTTTTTTTATTATAATGAAAGTCCGTTTCTCACTGGCTCTGAATACACATACAGACAAATCATGGGAGGGGATGCTCCCAATCAAATTATTTAGGCTAAGCATCAGCATTCAGTTATTTTTAAAATAAAAGAATGCAAGGAGCTTATAATAACGACTTCATAAATGGGAAATAGAAAGTTTCTGATAGCATGTGAAGGCAGTAGAGAAGCGCTTGCTCAGCTCAGTAGAGTGCATTGTTTTGTTAACTTTGTGGTTTATTATTACGTCATATGGGACGTGGTAACACACCCTCTCACAGTATACTGTATAGGTCTATCGCTTTTGCCACTCAGAAATATTCACGCAATCATGCAGCACATATCAGAAGATTTGCACTCCAGCATGGTTAACACTCACACTCACTGATCTATATATAACTGGACCGCACTCTTGCTCACCTCTTAACAATCGAGACAGGGACAGTAAAACGGAGCGATCACACTAGTCAAATGAACCAGGCTTTGGGGTTAAGATTACCTAGTGTAAGCGGGCCCTAATTATTCTCCCGCATCCTGCACACATGAGTCTGTACCCCCACATCAAGTGTTGTCCCGCGCCGCACTGCGATGGGTCCCACGATCATGCAGGTCTCTACTCAGAAGATGCCTGTTATAATGTTATGATTGAGGCTCTGGACTCTGAGCATAACTTCTTTTTCTATAACAAAAAATATTATCTATTAAAACATTAATGTCCTGGCAGTGACAAATAGCTTGTTTTATATTTAATTTAAATACATTAATGTTATAAGTTAAGATTTACAAGAAATATTTTAACTGCTGCTATGTAAAAGGAATACTGCTGTTAAAAAGCACCTTATTTGTTTAAAGTGTTTGCAAACCAAATGTTATTGCACTTTTGTTCATATACTGTAGCAGTACTTTTTAATGAAAAAAGTGCACAATACAGTACTTTTGAATGCATTATTAGTTTTGTGCATAACAATGCGATTACAATTTGTATTTTTATATATATAAATATATATAAATTACATACACACACACACACTGTATATATGATTTTTGCCACAGTCATGCTGTTCAGGAAAATGAACTTCCTGCTTTTTAAAAAAAACAAGTCTTGGAACCAGGTTTTGGTCTAGATCTTGGTTTTGAGAGATCGGTTTTTAGATTGGGTCCAGATCTGTTTCTTAACTCCTACTCTGATAGACTTTTTAAGCTCATGTCATTGCGATTTCTCTTTACATTTTGTCTATGTTTGTTCATAAATATGAACGCTGTTGTCTGTCATATGATGAGTGTATAGGCATGAGTTATTTATGCTGGTGCTTTTGCAAACAGCATGAGCTGGTGTGCTGTGATGAATGTGTCTGCATATGAATTGACATGTGTGTGACACTCTGTATGTGTGTCTGTTGTTATTCTTTAACATGTGAGAGTGTCTCCCTGAGCGTCCTGTTTGGCATTCAGTGCGTCTGAGAGCTCGTTGATCACAGAGAGCACTGTGTATGCGTCTGTTCGGCGGCTAAACTCACAGTGAGTCACAGACTTACCCGCTTCTGTCCCCAGAGCAAGCACACACAGCCGAGACGCTGCGTTACTGCTAACATCAGCACAGAGCACTAGGCACTGTCTCCCTAAACACCACATTACTCACCCTGCTATGGTAAATCTCAGCAAAACACACCCCAGCATCATTCACTGACTGTGTATGTCTGTGCTGGATGATTTCTAAGCCGCTTTGCTGTTGTTTGTCTCAAAATGGCATACGACTTCTGCAGTATGCAGTATGTATACTGCGCACAGTATGTAAATATGTTCCTGTAGGCTGTTGAATACCAGGGTGACCTGCTGTATTTGGCAAAACTTGCAGTGTGCAAGCAGAGCACACAGCGTGAGATGCTGTATCCTACAATGCAATACGCTCCACTTGCCCTTCTATTTCCAGTGTGACAAATGAACTCGAGGCAATATTAACTGAGATATTTAACCTCTGTCTTGACTCATCATTTTATCAGACTGCCAAAAGGTTTCATTCTTTACATAAAATGGGATTAAAATGCGAAATAAACATTTGTTACTGAGATTTGTTAGGTACTATACTTTCATTTACTTTTTCGTAACCTTGAGGTCAGTAAAACTATTATATTAAAATAAATAAATACTTTTATTTAGCAAGGATGCATTACATTGGATAAAAGTGACAGTAAAGTCATTTATTATGTTATTTCGATTTCAAATAAATTCTGTTCTTTTGAACTTTATTAAGGCATTCTGAACAAAAGCATGGTAGTTTCCACATATATTTTACACTGATATGAATATGAATAAGAAGAAGGATCATGTGATCCTTCTCTTGCATCTCAGAAATAAATTACATATATATTCAAAGAGAAAACAAGAAGTTATTTGAAATTGTAATAATGTTTCAATATTATGAGTTCACTGTTTTTTCATTAAATAAATGCAACTTGGATAAGGATAAAATACTTTTTCCTCTGTAACCAATTCCAAATTTTTGATGGATAATTAATAATATTTATAGTGCACAATAAACATAGTGCTATTCTGCAACATGAGGCCATGAAGTTAATTGTAGAGTCCAGTTATCATCAAAAAAGTAAAAGCTGTTTTTTTTGTTCGGTCACACTTTAGTTTGGGGACCAATTTTTACTGTTAACTGACTATTAACTATGACCTCAAACTCTTGATTGACTACTTATTAATAGTTAGTAAGATAGTTGTTAAGTTTAGGTATGGCACAGGATTAAAGGAAATAAAATACTGTCATGAAGAATAAGGCATTTATATGTGTTTTTTAAGTACTAATAAACTATATACCAATATGCTTGAAATGTGCATGCTTATAAGCAACTATTTAATAGTGGGATTGGTCCCTTATTTTACGTAAACTTAGAAAAAGCCTTTGGAAAAATGGTCCAGTCCGAGTTATAAGGTGATCTGCAAACAGAACATCATGCACACTGCATACTGCAGATATCGTGTGATTAAATATGAGTATGTAGTACGTTATTCCGATCATAGCCACTGCGAGTGAATTTCCGGGTTGTCTAAAAGCACCTTGAGACTTTTAACTGCTCTGTGATATAGTGCTAAGTGATTTCTATCTCATCTCAATCAGTGTGATCCATAAACTCCTCCAGCGTGTTGTGCTGATGTAATATCCTGTGCCCCTGCGAGCCGGACTCCCTGGGAGAGATGGATGGAGCTCTTCACGTACCTGGCTGTGAACAGTCTGCTCGGCAGCATGCTTATATCACGGCTCTGCAGACTCCCCACCTCTCAATCACCTTCACCCCTGTCTGGATGACGAACCCAAGGCCCTTCTCTCCTCTCCTTCACTCATATTTCTTTTTTCTGTCATTCTTACTCTCTTTCTGTAGCCTTCATTTTTCCTCTCCACATGCTTCCAAATCCCCTTACCCTCCCGTCTCTGGTCTCCTCGGGAGTCTGGGTGGGTTCGGTAGCAATCCCTCTTTGCCTGTGTGCTGATAAGGCTTCCCTGGGAGCTTTCAGATGTCTCTGATTATGTCTCGTCGCTTTGTGCTGTTTTCTGAACATCTCAGCATCTCTCTCCCAGCATCCAGCACGGATGAATCGAGCAGCTTTTATAGCTATAAGGATCTTGAAAAGCACCCTTGTTGTTTTAAAAGGACATCGTGGTTTTCAATCTAGAGGGGAAGCTTTAACTCTATCTTCCTTTTTTCTCACTGTTTATCGTCTTTCAGGGATTAGGATTGTCTGTGCATCTGTGAGGAAGAGATTCTGTGGATTCTTGCGTATCCGAGGTTTTTTCTTTTCATTTTTTTGTTACATTTTAAGAGTGTCAATGAATAGATTTGGTGTCTCAGTTCAGGGGTGTCTAAATGTGTTCCTGGAGGCACTTTCCTGCAGAGTTCAGCTTCAGCCTGCTCCAGCACACCTGCTTGATGTTCCTAGTAATCATTAAAAAGCATGATTAGCTGCTTCTGGTTAGAGTTGAACTATCCATTTATTAAATTCACAGTAAGAGCTTAGTATCTAACTTAGTCTGTACTTAAGTCAGTTGCACCTATAGTTTTTAAGGCAGAACTTAGCTATGAGATCATAAGCTAATGTTATGTGTAGTTGCCTAATATGAAGTTTACTGTCAACCTATTGCTCACTAAGGCTGCATTTATTAAATTTTATACAATAATATTTTGAAATATTCAAATAGAAAGTTCAAAGCTGTTGTGTGTTTTGTTATCAACATACTGTAACTTTCAACTTCTCTTTGAAATATGAATTATATTATAGTATAAATAGTATATTTAGAAATTTATTTAATGTATATTTTCCAGTCAAACTGGAAATGTAGACATTTACTTATTTTACTTGGCATTATAGACACAGGAAAATGTGTATTTTAGACCAATTTCATGCTTGAGAGCCACTAAGAAATCATTTATTCATACGAAGTTCTCTTTCTTAAAATGTAAACGAGCGTAAATGTCAAAATCATTGTAAATGTCTAAAGGATCGAAGTCTCTGACACAAAACACAATATCATTGATATAATCCAGTTGTCTGCCATTTTGCTCCAACCCTTATTTTCTGGTCTGTGGCTTTTGCAAACATTTAATTTATACTTTTTCAACTAAACTTTATGGTGCGAAAACAATTGCCGCTGGAGCAGTACCCTTTCAAAAGTTACATTTTAACCTCTAAAGGCTGCATATTAATACCTTATAGGTGTATATTAGTGTACATATTAGAACCTACAGTAAATGGTACATATTAGTATGTTTTGAAAGGGTACAGACCCAGTGACAGTTTTTGTACCATTTTTATAAGAATTAGTGGACAGCCCTATAGACTCTGCAATCACTCTTCTTTTTTTATCTCTGTTTCTCTTATATTTCAGAGGCTTTTGACATGGTCCTCCGTCTTGGACGTAATTCCACTCTGACGCTGTTACGGGAGGAGTTTCCCGGTTTGGGGGCGGGAGCAAGCGGAGCCGTCACACAGTTATTCCTAGAAATGTCCCTCTACATCCTGGGCTCGGATGCTAATGTAAACGACATGGTCTCTAGCTTCTTCTCCCACCTGTTTCCTTTCACCTACCGGCGTCTGCTTGGAAACGGGGCGGTGACGGGCATCTCGGATGAATGCCTCCGTGGGGCCTGGAGGGGAAGCTCTGCGTTCGGGTCATTTCCCAAGATGATGATGACCCGGCTGTCTCGCTCGCTCCTGGCCACTCGGGTCTTCCTGCAAGCGCTGAACCTGGGCATCGAGGTGGTCAACACCACCCAGCACCTGCGTGCGGGCAGGGACTGTGGGCGCTCGCTGCTGAAGCTCTGGTACTGTCCGCACTGTCAAGGCCTGCTGGAGGCCCGTCCGTGTCGCCCACTGTGTGTCAGCACCATGGGGGCGTGTCTGGGGGGAGCGGCGGAGGTGCAGCCTCATTGGAGGTCATACGTGGAGGAACTGGGGTCACTCGCCGCTGCCATGAAGGGGGAGCAGGACATCGAGGCCGTGGTGCTCAGACTGCACGTCATCATCAGACAGGCTCTCAAACAAGCCGTGGCGGCCAAAAGCAAAGTCAGCGCACAGGTGAGTGACACTTGGTCTCAGAAACGGCGTGAGAATTTGAGCGCTGTAGGCGATTCCAGACATTTTGCCAACTTCAGCCGTTTTGCTAACACCCTCGTTCCAAAACCTCAACCTCCAAAGACATGTCAGCAAACCCAGTGTCAGCGGACCAGAACGAGTGAAATGATTCAGAGGGAAAGAGAGTTACTGATTGACTGTTAATAGAGCCTAGGGCTATAAAAATCTAAAAAGCTATACAAATTTTCAGGACACTTCTTTCAGTATAGTTATATATAGTTATATATTTACATACCTAAATATAGTCAAGCTCTTCATCTGTCTGTATAACATCACACAATTCAAATTCTACTGAAAGTTTCAGATTCCTGATATTAGTACTTTTAAGGAATTCATATTTCAATATTTTAAATAATTAAATTTAGAACAATTATTGCTTTTCAAAGAGTTTTTAATGACTTTTCACTCTTTAAAGTCACAGTTTAAATGCAATCCTTTGATTGTCCTTTAGTTGACTATGTATTACTAACTAAAAACCTGGTAACATGTTGAATTTATTCATATTTCTGAAAAGAAAAACACTGACAATAATAACTATTAATTCATTAAACGAATAATTTATTTGTAATAATGCCATTTATTGTGGTACTCCAAATAAAAAGAAAAATTGGTTGGTGATCTTAGAATACATACATTGTTATTTTTCATAACTTTTTAAAACTGCTTTCAAAAACTAAAGAGCTCATTAAGGGTAATGGGAAGATTTACATGAGAGTGAAGATCAGGTTTCAATATTCTTGAATTTAATTGTACAAATTTCTGTGTTTCCACAAAAAAAAAAAAAAAAAAAAAAAAAAAGCAAAACTGGTGAAGAAGATGAAAAGAAGAACTGTTATTTTAAATGCTTTTGTGAGAAAGCTAATTTCCCCAAACAAACGTTTTGCAACTTAATCTGCATCATATAAAGCGGTCCATAAATAAAGATGACTTGACTTAATGGAAAGTTTCTGGGGCAGGCAATACTTTGGCAATAGAAAATTTTGAGAGGGAATGCAAAAGCTTTGAGATATGATTTATGTAATTTCACCAATCACAATGTCTTAATAGTGACTGCAATATTACAAATGAATCAGAGAAGGTTCGACACAGGATAGGTGTTTATACATGGAAGAGTATTCAATTCTCTCCCCTTTTTCCTTCTGTAACCATTTCAAAAGTTCATCTTGCGTAAGATCACTCTAAAACATTTACTCAGGAACCGTACGTTAACCGTACGTTAGCGAGATCAGGAGGACAAGTGCTCATGAAATATTGAACATGAACAATGGTGGAGCTTGTTCTGCTTTTGCAAGACGGGGACGACGTGCTGAACTTTCCACTTTAACATTGAGTTTCCATTTGGCGTGAGACACTTACACACACGCTTACCGCTCCGCAATGCGCTCACATTATTCATCAAAGCTTCATCTCCACTTATCCCCACCTCCGCAGTGTGTAAAATACTCCACCTTAGGTTTATGCCGGCTCGGCGTGGGTGTGTGTGAGTGTGTGTGTGTTTGTAACACAGTTAACACAGTATTTGTGGAGATCAGAGAGGCCTTTGATAAGAGGAATACCAACATGTTATTTATTCCTAAAGGGGTAATCGAGCTGCTTGATGGGGCTCCTGTGAAGTTTTAACAGCAGGGTCCTGGAGGAACTATTACCTCTTATACGTCTGCCCATGTAACCTCACATTAAAGCACTACAGTGTGATGCACATGTAAAAATAACCTCACTGCACACTACCATAAGCAGTTAATATATCAATCTCACAGAATGAGAATATTTCCACATCTTAATGTCCACATATTTCCTGAATATGCCTCTGTCTGTATCTGTGCTCTAGAAACGGTCAGTAAATCCGTGCTCTGGATATGTGGGAGAGATGCGATATTAAAGTCTGTGTTTACTCAGTACAGGTGTTTATTTGTTCAGCCAGACCTCCATATATATGGTAATGCATCCTTCAGTGTAAAGAGCCATTGACACTGATGCTCGTGAAACTGGTTCGGTACTTTATTGCTTAATAACGGGACAGTGTGTGTGACGAAGAGAGAGCTTCTCAAGTTTGAGTTTAGCACTAGCTGGGCCTCCATGTAGAATATTCATCACATAACAATAGTTCTCCACCACAACCACCAAAAAATAAAATAAAAATGCATTTACTTGAGATGATTACTCTGAAAACAGCTGAAGTACTGACACTGTTGAAAATGTAATTAAGTTTGAGGCATTGGTGCTTTTATCTGTACTCTCCAACACTGATGGTTAGAGCACATGTGTAGGTGTTTGACCTTTCCACACAGTTTTTGAGTTCTGAAAGCTAAAGCTTCACAAATAAAGGAAAGCCTTGGTTGGATTCAACAACTATAGAGCTTAGCTTCTGTCAAGAATCGATCCAAAACTTTGTGACATCAATGCCAGTCTTCACTCCGGTGTGTGATTATCTGTGTTTAAGCTCTTTCTGTTTGCGTTGTCTTTTCAAGGGAACAATGCTGAAGAAAAGAGGGTTTGTGCTCTTATTCTTTCCTCCGCTTATCCTTTTTTCTCCCTTCTCTGTGATCAGCAGCTGTCGACCCAGATACAAAGGACATGTCACAGAGAGAATGGCCAATTAGGCTGAAGATGGTGCTTGTGCATGTGTGTTTGTCTGTCAGTTGGCTGTAAAGTGCCGTCTGCACACCCGATCCGAGCCGAGTGACTGTGATTTTCCTCCCTAGACATAGCCTGTGTTCTGGGATGGTCTGTGCAGGAATTAATTCAAGGAAGACTGACATTTCAAATGCGTCAAAATGCCACTGCTAAGCCAAAGGTGCACGGGGGTAGATTTGAGGATGGATGATAGGGACTTGTCTCTGCTAAAGTTAAAAGACTATTGAATGATCCCTAGGAATATTTCTAGCAATCGCAGCTGTCAGAATGTACAGTCGCAGGAAAATGTATATGTAACCTCCAGATACATTTAGAATTTATCATAGACATCTGAATGCAATTTGATCCGACCTTAAATCACAACAAACAGGGTCTGTCTAAATAAATATCAACCGATGCATTTTAATTTGTGTAAATAGTCACATTTTGTTACTGCAACTGTAATATACAGCAAGTATTAAAATTAATATAGTTATATTTTTATATTATAGGTTTCATTTGTTCGCACTAGTAAATGCATTAACTAACAAAGAACAATATACATTTTTTTACAACATTTTTAACCTTTGATGCTGTTAGTTAATAAAAATATTAACCATGCAATAACTATTGTTTAAAATGCATTAGTTAGGTTAAGATTAACATTAATAAATATAAAAAATGCTGTAGAAATATTGTTAATTGGTAGTTCATGTTAACAAATAAAGTTAACAAATAAGAAAACTGGTTAGCAGTTATTTAATTTATACAAAAAGTATTTGATTGGACATTTTATTCAGTGTACAAATATAATATTTGAATAAATATTAAATATAGTAAAAAATGCATTATTACTTTGAAATAAACATCTGCCTCAAGACTATTTATTTAATATTTATTTACAATAAACATATAAATATATGACTCTTCCAAAATAAGAACAACTGATTAGGAGCACAAGTTATTTCACTGTATAGTCTGATTAAAACTAAACCTACATTTTTCAGTGGTGTCTGTTCTGGTGGCTGTTAACCATTTTTGATCCTGTTGGCTTTAGCACCTTCAGAAGTTTCCAGAAGGATTCTTGTTCTTACCTGAATCTAATTCTGCTGTAAAACAATGATATTACATCTCAGTGTGAAGAGCCCTGTGGCCATGTTCTATCTAGCAGTGTGACATCTCACTCATCAAACCTCTCATTGAATCTGCTCTTTCTTTCTCTCATTTCTTCTTTTAAAGTGTGCTCCCCCTCTCTTTGCTCTGGAAAAGAATGCATGATTTATGAAGCACTATTTTTACCAGTTACTGAGCAGAAGCGAGGGAGAAATGGCGACAAAAGAAAGAGAGACTGAAAAGCATACTTTAAGGGTGCATGAAAGTGATGGAGTGAGCAGAAATCTGTTTTCTGGAAGCCGACGTGTGCCCGAGGGACTGGAGCGCCTCCTCCTCTGACCTCGCAGCTGTAAGCGAGGAGGTGCAGGCAGATCCTGCTGTAGTTACTTCTCATCTGACACCGAGGACGAGAACAGAACAGACCTGCGCTGTTTCACACCGACTCATAGCACTTCTAAACTCTCAGACTGAACACCTGGGGGAACATGTCTCTTTTCATGAGTGAGCGACTGCGACAGCGACTAGACATCTAAACTTATCAAAAACATGTTTGGGGCTGGAAAGATTTCTTAGACAAATCTCATGCTCAGTTTATTTGATTAAAAATGCAGTAAAAACAGAAATATTTTGAAATCTTATTACAGTTTAAAATAACTATTTTCTGTTTAAATTTTTTTTTTTTTGAGATGTCGTCATTACTTCAGCCTTCAGTGTCTGATCGTTAAGAAAACACTCTAAAATACCGATTTGGTGTTTGAGAAACATCAGTGTTGAATATAATAATATAATAATAATATTTTTGTGAAAACCGTAGTGCATTGTTTTTTAGAATTCTTTGATGAAAAGTCATTTTAAAATAACAGCATTTATTTGAAATACATCAAAACCTTTTGTAGCATTATAAACATCTTTACTGTCACTTCTGGTCAATAAAATATATATATATATATATATATATATATATATAAGAATAATGTTATAAAACAAATAGTTTGTTACAATAAAGGGATTGTTCATCCAAAAAAGACATTGTGATGTTGTTCCAAACCTGCATGGATTTCTTTCTTCTGCTAAACACACACACACACAAAGGTATTTTGAAGAAATGTTAAGTAACCAAACAGTTTCTGGTCCCTATTGACCTCCATAGTACATTTTTATCCCATACAATGGAAGTCAATGGGGAACAGCAACTGTTTGGTTACTAACATTCTTCCAAATATCTTTTATGTTCAACTGAAGAAATAAACACACACATGTTTGGAAGAACTTGAGGGTGAGTAAATAATGACAGAAACTATCACTTTAGGCATTATTCTTCTCACTGATCTTCAGTGTTTTCTACACACAATTGCTAAATAAAATACAATCACATACACCAGCGCTACTGACAAAAATCTACTGACAAACAGTGGCTTTGTTAATTTTTTTATTTTTTATTTTAGTAGATCAATAATCAAGTTCTGGTATTTAAAGTATATTCTCTAATCCACTCTGAAAGGTGAAAGACAGGTCCAGGAAATCACTGTATTCTTACTTAATTTCAATCTGACATAGCTCTTTCTATGCCTTCAGAATGGATCTTACGCATTACTGTACATCAAATGCTCTGTCAAAACGATTTCTGTTTTAAAGACACCCAAAGCGAAATCTTTTATCCCTAGCTAAATCTCCGCTTATGGATCTTACTCCTGACATCTGATGAGATAAACTGTTGCTGCACATCGGCTGAATTTGGCAGCATTTTAAATCAGCAATTTAGTGCTAGTGACTTTTCCACCACTCCCATTTTCTGGCAACATCTGGCTATGATTATTATTAATATTGAACAATGGTGATGCATTACAGTTATTTTAACATATGTGGTGGTTTTTTTTATGTCAGCACTCCTCTTTACTCTAACATTTTTGACTCAAAGGCAGCTGGCTGCATGTTCTTTAAGAAAAACAAGTTATTTCAGTCCAAATGTTGATTTTTTTTGAATAATTTTTTTTTTATTATTATTTTTTTTTGCATTTTCATTTAGTGTTAGAAATGAAAGATATTTGATTTGCTGAAGTGCTTGAATTTTACTTGTACGTCATCTTGCAGCCCCCTTTGGATTTTATTTGTATTTTTATGAGGGCCCCTAGTGGGCCCCGGGCCCCTGTTTAAGAACCGCTAACTCTTAACTAACGTAAAACCACTGCATCATGTGGTCTTGAATGGCTTATTGCTTTGATATCTCAGCAGAAATACCAGCATTGTCTTCTGCTTGGAACTCGTTTATCATTTAACCTTCACAAATGATTCATTCTGTTTTTTCAGCTATGCTGATAAGCCATTGTTTCAGCTTAGGATGTATGTCTGTATTAAACATTGCACACTCATTTCATGAAGTGTATGTGAAAGTGAATTTGTTTTATATTAATGAGTGTGTATGTGTGTGTGTCTGGTCCTAATGCTCCTCTCAGGGGTGTGTGAGGAACAGATAAAAGGCACTGGATATTTAAAGAGCCTCTCTGTGAGACGCCGCTTATCTCAGTGTTACTGTTAGCCAGCACATCCTCTGTCGCCTGCCTGATATTAATACCCCTCTAATGAGAGAAACAATCGCACAGTCTCACATACACAAACCCGCTCTATACTCCTGTGCCACAGCCCCCCAAGGGCCCTTGATACACACATACACCAACACAGAGACAAACACACACCCAATCACATTAATCAAGGCCGTAGGGACACAGACCCGCAACACACAGTAAATTACAGCAGGAAAGAGCCATATTTCAGACCGGCCACTAATGATTTCCCATGAGCACACCACAGAGAGCATTAGGGAAGAATGTGTGGGTGTCTGGGATTAGAGTGAATAGTGTACATGCAGGTTTGCAATTGATAGTTAGAGTAGAATCCATCGTGATGAGTGTTTTAACATGAGCAGAGGAGAGTGTTCAGGTTTTAGCAGTACCATTTGCTTAAAAGTAAGCAGCTGTTCAGGTGTAAATGATTCGGAGGAGGGAATATATTTGAATGTAAACTTTGCAGTCTGCAAATAAAGCTGCTTTTCACATCAAAGACATGTATATTCAGATGAGGCAACAACAGGTTTAATGCTGCTAACTAGTGAAAGAACTATATTAATATGCTGAGTTGCTTCCCAAAATACATTTTAGAGGGGTTAAAAGAAGACGCATTGTGCAGTGTGATTGATGTGCTTGTTTATTGCTTATATCAGCATTCAAAAAGCACTGACTTTTACATATTTTTATAACTCTTATATTTTATGCTTGCCTGTTGCATGTTTCAAAAAGATTGTAATATACATCATTACTCCAGCAGGTGGCAGCAAGTCACAGAGTGAGCCATTGAATCATTCATTCTACTGATTTGCTTAAAACACCGATTCATTCAGGATCTGCCTTTCATTGTGTGACTATTTTGACTTTTAAAGTAAGATTACTTTTTTTTAAGATGTTTTTTTTAAATAAGCATAATAATAAAATAAACAATACTACAAATCACTTTTAAAATATTTTATTTTTATTTTTTTTTACAGAGTAGCTTGAACATAGCTTGGCTATTTTTCATATAAAGTAGTTTGTAACTTTGATACCTGCAGTTTTAAATAGCCTGGGTTATAATGGGATATCATATTATCTGAGGAACCACATAAAAATACAGAAAAGCAACAGTAGAAAGTGTTGCAGTGCTGGAATATGTTGCATCAGGATTGCATTTGTGTCAAGGTGCTCTGATCAAATCTTCCACTGTAGTTCTTTCGTCTCGTCTTGTTCTGTGTTATGCTCTTTTTCTTTCACACACACACACACATACACGTTTACCCACATCAACAGTATCTATTTACCCTCCCCTGGGCCGTTTGCTAGAAAGAGCTTCTATTGATCGACTCTGATAATCATGTCGTTTAGCTCAACAGCAGTTTGTTGCTGTATTTGTTGGTGTGTGTGCAAATTTTATGAATGACTGTAGGGTGAATCCGATCACCCCCACTGATGTTTCAGAACATGTTTTTAAAAGTTTATCTTCTTGTTATGTTTAGCCACATTGACCGTTTCCGCAGTCCGCATGAAGATGTCCTTGTACTATTGATCTCCTGTTCTGAATCCCATCAGAATTCCAGAACCTGTTTACCCAGACACACACATATTCATTCATGAACAAGCAAGCACAATATGCCACAAGCATTACATGGCAAAATTACGCCCTGGACCAGTCCCCATGGGAAATTAAACCAACGGCAAATCATTAAACCACAAGCTAAACATTAAGAGGCATTTGCATTTTTATTGCACCTGAAAGAATGGGAAGACTCCATTATCTCACACAGCCAGTGTGGGAGCGGGGTATTGCTATTATTATGTTGTCCCGTATAAAAACAAAGCGTTTAGTGCTCATGAGAAAGGGAATGAGAGGCTTGTTTACTTTCACTACATCTGCAAAAGGTTATGATTATTGAAAGAGCGCAGCCAGAGTGTCTGACAGACCCAACAATGCCTCGTTTTGTTATGTAAATCCTATTGTCATCCAACCCAAACAAACAAACTGGAGGCAAATGCGGCACCATCAGCCAGACAATTAGCTGAATGGGGAGGAAGTTTTGCACGGACAGTTTGTCTCATTAATTGCTTTCTCAGCTGGACATCTTCCAGGACTGTGTCCAAGAGTGATTACATTTAGCCCTCCAATCTTCTTCTTCTTCACAGGTAAGCGGGATATGTGCACATGCACCCTCGCGGGTGTCTCGTGCCGCGGTACTGTCTGCAGAACATGCCGCTGCCTCGCCGATGCCCCACAATCGTCCCACGGTGAACTTTGACCCCGATGAGACCCTCTTTGGACGCCGCAGGTAATGTCATGATTCAGTTTTCAGAAATGTTCTATGTGAAGTAATTAAAAAACAAAACATCAGACAGTTAACATGAAAACTGTTTTCCTAGAGTAATAGTTTAAGTCTTAAAGTTACTTTCTAAATGCATCTTGTGAATTAATATGTGTATTTGTTGTATTTTTGGAATTATTTTTACATCATAAAATTGTTTATTTTTTTATTAAAATGTCTGAACTTTATCTTGAATTTGAGCCTGAATTAAAAGTAGTGTAGTAGCTGTTCTATTTTCATATATATATATAAGTTTAGACCGATGACAAATACAAAAAAAAATAATAATTATACTATTCTGTATAT
This sequence comes from Carassius auratus, assembly GCF_003368295.1. Taxonomy (NCBI): domain Eukaryota; kingdom Metazoa; phylum Chordata; class Actinopteri; order Cypriniformes; family Cyprinidae; genus Carassius; species Carassius auratus. The sequence continues at coordinate 79,027 of NW_020524472.1, forward strand.
GAAACCACCAGTAGGTGGCGGCCAATCTTAATAAGTGAGTCACAGAATCATTCATTTAATGATTCATTCAAACCAGCTGATTCACTCGTGAATGAAGCAAGTCACCCCTGTATTTAAGAATTGGTCATTGAATCATTGACTTGCCCGAGTTCAAAAACACCGAAACATTCAAAATGAAATGTCAGACAGTGTTGCTGTGTGATGCAGTTGTTCTGTTTGGTTTCAAACTATTTTCGTTGGCAAAATAGTTTTTGCAAAAACAGTTAATCATCTTGTGATCTTGCATAATCAGAACTTAAAATGCAGACGCATACTTGTCAGGCACCAGCTTAATTGAGAATTGATGCCATGGGCCAAATTTAATTAAAAACGAATTTATTTATTTTTATCTTTCAGAAATGGCACTTATAAGTCAAAGACCAAAAGGACAGGTGTTTGTGCATCACTTTGGGTTTGGCGGTACACAAATATTCTGATTTCAAACCATAACAACATATTTGACATACAATGAATTTAATTCCAGTCTGTTTCTCAGTCAAAGTCGACTTGAAATAAATGGCCATTTGTGTGGCACTCACTGTGCTTTTGGTGCCCAACTGCCTCACTAATTCTAATGGTTGATCTTGATATTCAGCCATAATGAAACGTGAGGATGACCTGACCAATCTTTACACTCGGCTCTTAAAAATGCCAATCATCAGCAGCTGAAAATACAAATGTTCTTGTTTTTATTTGAATCTCCTGAGATTCCTCAAATGCTCTAAACACTCCAAGAGGACTGCAAAGCATTTCTGTTATAGAATTGACAGCAAGTCAATTCAGTGTAAATCTAATGAGTGTATAATAAATCTGAGAAATAGGAATTGCAGTCAACCATAATGCTGTTATCATGCATCTGTTCATACAGCTCACATCTTCTGATGCTGTTTGTGTGGAGTGCATTGAGATGCTGTTATAGACTCTACACTCACACTCTCTCCTTCTCTGGCTTTCTCTTCCTTCATGTTTTCTCTGTATAGATCTTCACTGACCTTTTTAGGGGTCTTAAAACCAAATCAAACCGTCTATTCTGTGCTTTTGAGTATTTTAGAGATGCTGTGTGCAGGAGTTTTTCTATTTCTGTACTTTTCTTCTACTTCTTTCAACATCAAAGACAAGAAATGTGATTTTTTTTTTTTACTTGAGTCTAAGATGTGTTTGAGTTCAAATTTTGACTAGATTGATGTATAATGCATAGTATTTATTAATATGTGTGTATGTGTAGCATACACTGTTCACATTCTAAATGTAAAAATCTAGTAATTGATTATATGTCTATCACATACACTACCATTCAAATGTTTGAGATCAGTACCTTTGAAAAAAATCTCTTATGCTCACCAAGGCTGCGTTTATATGATCAAAGAGAATAAAAACAAAAATCTCCAAAATATTGTGAAATATTTGTATAATTTTAAAGAACAATTATACAATTATAAAGTAGTAATACTTTATGTTATAATGTCTTTATTATTATTATTATAAAGTATATTATAACTATTAAGACTATTAAACTATTATTATAAATATTGTAAAGAACTAAAAATATTTTAAAATATCATTTATTCCGGCGATTCTAAACTGAATTTTCAGTCTCTTTAGTGTCACACGATCCTTCAGAAATCATTGCTAATTTGCTGCTCAAGAAACATTTCTCATTATTATCAGTGTTGAAAACAGTTGTGCCGCTTAATATTTTTGTAGAAACGTTTTCTTTTTCAAGATTCTTTGATTAATAGAAAGTTTGGGGGAAAAAAACAAAAGCATTTATTTGTAATAAAAATCTTCTGTAACATAAATGTCTTTAATGTCGCCTTTTGCTCAATTTAATGCACCATTGCTGAATGAAAAATAAAATTAAAATAACCTTTTACTGACCTCAACCTTTTGATGGTATAGTATACGTATATCAGTGGTTTTCCACCTGTGGGCCGCAGGTATTGTGATGGTATTGCAATTTCTATTCAAGATTCAGAGATTTTTATCTGCACATACACAATTATATATTGTGTATATAACATATATATAACCAGCAGTGAAATGTGAGTCAGGTCCACTCCATGGACAGTACAATTATTAAAGAATACAACACAGATGAAAATATACATAAATATAGCTATGAAAGAATAAAATAATAAGCAATAAAAATATTAGAATAAAATGTAAAAAAAAAAAAAAGAGATGTATACTGTAGAATTAAATATAGAATGGAAAATAATGTGCATGAAAAGTACACTGTAGTCTTATATATTAAGATACCCAAGGATGTATAAGAGGCAAATGTGCAAACAGGTTGACACTGTCAGTATGTCAATGTGAGGCAGTGAATGATGAATATCTTACTGATAAAGTGAATATTAAGTGGAGACATAAAGATGTTAAGAGGCTGAGTTTAGGAGCCTGATGGCCTGGGGGAAGAAACTACTGATTCTCTTGGTTTTTGCCATCAGGCTACAGAAGCGCTTGCCAGATGGAAGCAAAGTGAAAAGATGGTTACTGGGGTGGGCAGAGTCCTTGAGGAAGTCGTGGCCTAATGGTTAGAGAGTTGGACTCGCAAATGAAGGGTTTTGAGTTCAAGTCTCGGGCCGGCAGGAATTGTAGGTGGGGGGAGTACATGTACAGTGCTCTCTCCACCTTCAATACCACGACTTAGGTGCCCTTGAGCAAAGTACCGAACCCCCAACTGCTCCCCGGGCGCCGCAGCATAAATGGCTGCCCACTGCTCTGGGTGTGTGTTCACAGTGTGTGTGTGTGTTCACTGCTGTGTGTGTGTGCACTTTGGATGGATTAAAAGCAGAGCACGAATTCTGAGTATGGGTCACTTGGCCGTATGTCACGTCACTTGATGATTTTAGCAGCTCTGCTTTTGCAGCGTTTGAGGTAGATGTCCTGCAGTTAGGGGAGAGCAGACCCGGAGATGCGCTCAGCTAAGCGCACAACTCTCTTTCAGGGCTTTGCAGTCTTGACTGGAGCTGTTCCCATACCACACTGAGTCAATACACTATTGTCAATACATTATCAAAAGAAATAATAATATTGTTCATATATGTAAAAATGTCTAAGTCATAACTTAATAACATCATTTCATATATATAATTAAAGTCCAACTGAAATCAATATTGACCATATTTACTTTGTTTGCCTAAATTGATCGTTTTGTGGTGAACAATTCATCCATGCAAGTCAATCCTCAAACATTTTTTTTTTTTTTGTCTTCGTAATCTTTAATCAAAATCTGAAAATGCCCCTCCCCTCTGGATTGAAGAATCTTCCCTGATGACGTAGGTTTGAGGGTTTGGGTGTCTGCTTAGCATCCGTAACCACACTGCTCCAACTGACAGTAGACAGGCTGCCTGTGTGTTTGCAAGCATTGACAGCGTGTGAAAGGAGAGTTGGCAAGGAGGTGCATTTTTGGTTGTGGCACTCACAAAACACTTTTCCCATTCCCTAAAATTCCCACGTTACGGTCCAGATGGCTCGAATTTTTACATTTTGAGGAAGGAGGGGATAACAGAGAGGTCGAAGATGTGCTCAAAGCACTTCACGCGTGAATGCTTCAAAAATTGGACAGAACACGAAATGGGGTTTGTGAGATATCTGTCATTAACTACTTTTCTAGATCCAATCAGGTGCTAGTTGGAAAATAAAGCCACGCCCACTATTTTTCCTCATTTAGTATTCTGTTTCTCTCTGAAATACGTCACAACCTTGGAGAAAAGTCGTTTGCAACTTCCGGTTCACGCAAATTTTAAGAAAAAAATATTAAATTGTTTTAAATATTAAATATTAAACTGTAACTATGCTTCCACTATTCGAGCTCACTAATTGGTTTAAGAATAAACCACCAATTTATCATAGATATTTTTGCTGCATATGCTACAGAACAACAGCAGTTGTGTCACGCGGTGCCAGCCCGAGTTATTTTCTGTTCAATGCCAGAATAAAGACAGTCAACAATCTAGCTTCTGAGTACCAAGTTATTAACCCAACAATAGCGGGGTCAGTTAATTTTCTTGCAGTGCAAACATATGTGTTTGGTTGTGTGGGCCGCGAGTTGAAAAATGTTGGGAACCACTGGTCTATATAAAGTAATTCTTAATTAAGATACTTGTTGTTTTCAAAATCAGTTTAAAAAATCTGGCACACTAGTCATTGCGGGTGGAGGTCTGTTCATGGGTTGAGAAATGCAGTGTGTGTTTGTGCTGTTAGTTGTGGTGTGTGTTCAGGCTGGTAGTGACAGAGAGATGCTCATTAACACAGGCTTTGTCTCCTGCCGTGTGAGTGACATTGAGCTGCCTTCTGCCCGCTCTGTCCTGTGCACTTCAACTCTCCCTCGCTCTGATGAACAGATGAGAGCGGACGAGCCAAACACAGTTGGCTGTTTCTTCTCCAGCATAATGTCAATTAACAGTCAAAGCGTCTCAAATCAACTTAGCCTGACAGGAAACGACAAGTAATGGAGTAGATCACGTTTCACACAGCAGTTGTCCCTAAGCCCATTTTAATTTTTCAGATTTTTCTCTCTTTTTTTTTTTTTTTTTTGCCTCAATTTTCCCATAAATCCTTGTATCTTTGTTCCACGGATTCTTATTAATCTTGCCTCTTTGTGCACACCATCTAATTTTATTTATATTCTTGGAGGCCACTTTCTATCTTTTTCTTCTTTCTGCTGCTCTCTTACTTTCTCAATTTCCTCTCTGTCTGCCGCAGGGAGTTTATCTCGGGTCTGAGGGGCTTCAGTCAGTTCTACAGTGGCCTCGGAGAAGCCCTGTGCAGCAAAGAGCCGGCGGCACTCAACGGTTCCCTCTGCTGGAACGGACAGGAGATGACAGACAAGTGAGTGTTTCTATCTGATGACCGTTTAACTAGACACTAATACGGTGTTCTTCCATTTTAGACTCATATTCACAATACACTGTGTTTTGGTCTATAATAAGGACATAAATGTTTATTAAAACATAAAGTTCTACTTCCAGATATAGTCTCTGACATGTAAAGTAAGATTAATAGTTGGTGCTGTGCAGCAGAACAAGTGCTTTGCATTGTTGCGGTTACTATGGACCCTTGCCAGGGTAGACAGACAGCATGTTTAATTTGATATGAAGAAAAATTAGTGCACAAGGGAGCGAGTACAGCCTGATGAATGAGTTCCAGGTCACGTTTAATTTTCAGAGCCCGTGTTTTCCCAGAGCATTTTGTCTACCGGAAACATTATTTCATTCTTTTATTAGCCAAAAGATTGGCATCAAGAGACCAACAGTACAACCTATTGAATGGACTGTACAGCTATTCCTTTGCAGCCTTGTTTTCATTTGTGTCAGATTAAATATGTTGTCTCGCCTCACTAAGGATTATTTTGTGTATTTTAGGATGGCTGGGATGCTATTTTGACCAAATAGCATCCAGAACTCCTTGAAATGTTGTATAATATACGTTATTTCAAAATGGAAGAGGCTTTTATCTCTATACAACCCATGCACTCCCTCTATTAGTGATTTTATTCTGACAGTTTTTGCTAAGTGGGTAAAAGTAGCATATATTACAATAGAATCAGCCTCCTAAATGCTTTCCAATATTGCTACAATCTCAAAATGGCCCCAAAGAGACATACTGCCCCAGAGCTTGTCACAAATCTTGAAGTCTAAAAAGCTTTCTGAATAAAACGGAGACAGCGTAAGTGGCTGGTAGCTGAGCGGATGATTTTGTGTGTGTGTATCTAATGAGTTTGGCTGACTTCAGTTCCATCTGACAGGCAACAGGGTGTGAATTGTGGTCTTTGTGGGGTAACTGATGTCGGGTGGTGGTGTGGTGGCTTCCCTGTTCTTGGCTAATTGCTCGCTTCCGTCATTCGCTCTGTGTCTGCCTGTGCCTGGCTCTCCATGCGCCCTTTAGAACCCAATTTAAAAATTGTCATATTTCAGTACGCCATGTCCCACATGCTTCTGTCCCATAACTCTCTCACTCTCTCACCGTCCAAATCAAGTTAAGGTTGGCAAATGACAATAAATCAGTGCATCCCTGACCCAAACAGAAAAGCTTTAAGAGCTGCAGTATCTCATCCTAATGACTTGGAAAATCAGCTCAAAACTGAAGTGATCATTAAAGTCAGCATGAAATCCAAATGGATTCTATTTACTCTCAATGCTTGTTCCTGGTCTTATTGTACAGGAATGGTTTATCGGTGCACATTATTTAAAAGAAATCGGAATCTTTAATCAAAATGAAAAAAAATTCCTCTGAAAAAAAACATTCATTTTACGTTAATTGTATATTGGATAATGTTAACCAATAGCCAAGTACCGTATTTTCCGGACTATAAGTCACACTTTTTTTCATAGTTTGGCTGGTCCTGCGACTTATAGTCTGGTGTGACTTATTTATCAAAATTAATTTGACATGAACCGAGAGAAATGAACCAAGAGAAAACATTACCGTCACCAGCCACGCGCCTTCTCGCGGCTGTAAATGGTAATGTTTTCTCTTGGTGTTTGGTTCTAAATAAGTGCAACTTATTGTCCAGTGCGACTTATATATGTTTTTTTCCTCGTCATGACATATTTTTGGACTGATGCGACTTATACTCGACTTATAGTCTGAAAAATACGGTAGCTATTTTGCCATTGTTTCAGCAAACTCTCATTTAGACTGGATCCTATTCAAATATGAAATGGCCACTATTTACGATCAAATTGATTCCCACCCCACATTTTCTGAATCATTTTATAAATTAACATTTTTATGTTTTATTTAGTTTTATATTTTAATTTGAATTTCTTGGTAAAGAATTACACATAGAACTCAGAACTAATAAAGGAATAGTTCACCCAAAAGTGAAAATTTCAAACCAGCTGATTCGTTCATGAATGAAGCAAGTTACCCCTGTATTTAAAAACTGGTCGTTGAATCACTGACTTTTCATTCAAAAACACTGAATTATATTAAAATAATAATAATAATAAAAAAAACAAGAAACACCACTCAGTGTTGCTGTGAAATGCAACTGTTCTGCTTTGTTTGGAACTATTTTCGTTGGCAAATTAGTCTGTTAAAAATTATTTTAATTTCATACAGAGCTGAGTACAGGTCAGCATCTGAGTGTTGGTAATGTGAGTTTTTAATTCATATCTCTCTAATATCCATCCTAGCCCCGTCTGTTTAGCGTATCCATTTTGTAACTGTTGAAAAGGTGTGTGTCTGTGAGTGTATGTGTCAACATTACAGCATTATACACTATTAGCTGCAGCTGTTTGCTCTCCAGTAAGTGCAGTTGAGGAGTAAATGGGGGTAAAATGGCCTGGTCACAACAGCAACATCAGCCTTAGGGGACAGACAGCTGTCAGAGGGCTCTCAGGCCCTCATGAGTTAATTAGGACCCAGGAGAGAAACAGATAGTGGAAGAGAGAATAAGAATAACAATGTTGTGCCAGAAATGTCCGCCGAATCTCAATGTCATTCCTTGGCTTCTAGGGAAATATCATAATTAATTCTGGAATGCGTTCAGACTTATTTTGTGCAACGTATTGAAGACAGAAGCGATCCTTCACATTCTGTGCTGGGAAGGAAGCCATCTTGATTATGCCAAAGAATGTCACTGTTTATGTGGCCCTGATAGATCAAATAGTCGACTCAAAAATGTCAAAGCATAAAGAAAATTCATTAAATGCCACCGTCACATAAACACATTGAGCAGCTGCAACTACATTGCTGCTCATTCTTTCATACTAAATACAAACGGCTAGAATGTTACTTCATGAACAGTTGCTTCAAAAGAGGATTTGACTGTAAAGTTAATTCCTAGCATCCCTTGTGTTTGCTTGAAATGAGTTTTTCTCCTGTGCTGGAGGGAATGCAGAGGACCCCTCGATGTCAAGGATCAAGTCACCAAAACTCTGGCACAGATTTCTGCCTTCTAGAGAATCAGTTCCAGCCTCCTGAATATCTGCCTTTTTAGCCAGTGTTTCCTAACTGTTTTCGTCTTATGTGCTCCCACAGGCCCTTCAGTTAAACTTAAGTAGCCCCTCATCGACTACAAACCAGAATTGTGTTCCTCATATTATGCTAGACATCATTTGGTGTTATAAATTATATTTTTAAAATGTCATGAATGCAATAATTCACTGTTAAACTTAAAATAAAATACAAAGCAATCAATTCTGTGGGTGAAAAACTGACAGCATTTTAGTGGAATTATAAAAAAACGAAGATTAAGAGATATTATTTTGAGAAAAAATGACAAGAATAATGTCAAAATATCTTGAGAATAAAGTAGAAAAATTGTTAGTTCACATGAGGTGAATACAGCGAACTGTCATGCCACATTAAACAAATATTTTGAATATTCTTAAAATAATTCAAGTTTCTCACAATTTTTACTTTATTCTCAAAATATTTCAACTTTATTCTCAAAATAATTTGACTTCATTCTCAAAATAATTAGACTTTATTCGTAAAATATTTTGACTTTATTCTCACAATTTTGATTATTCTCAAAATATTTTTACTTTATTCTTGTAATTTCTACTTTATTCTCAATGTCGTCATATTTTTGTAATTTTGACTTCATTCTCAAAATATTTTGCCTTTATTCCTTAAAATATTTTGACTTTTCTTCTTAAAATATTTTGACTATTCTTAAAATATTTTGACTTTATTGTCAAAATAATTAGACTTTATTCCACTTTGTTTATCAAATTATTTAGTCTTAAATTTTAAGATATTAAAAATATTTTTTTTTATGTGCCACTAAAACTAAAACTTATATTAGCTTGATTGACTGAGACATTTTATGTGAAGAAAATAGGATAAGCGTTAAACTGCGTGTGAGTGAGATTAAGCAGCAGTGTCACAGAAATCTTCCGCTGTTTTTACACATGCACTTATTTTGTACAGTAAGTGTGATCCACACAAATTGACTAAACATAGGCCTGTTATTTTGTTTTCTTTCCTTAAAAAGTAGCAGGATGTGTGAAGCAGTTAATTAACTGCTTAACAATGTTTTGACAATCCTAATAAAAGTATTAAAGGTTGTAGTTTGTATAAGTTCTCCAAGAGGTTAGGAATCACTGTTATTGCCTACACCACTTCACCTCTTCGTCTTTACATTTGAAAGGAGGTTGTGGCAGACAGACTTGTTTAATATTTGTGACCATGGACCACAAAACCAGTCTTAAGTGTACATTTTTCAAAACGGAGATTTATGCATAATCCGAAAGATGAATAAATAAGCTTTCCATTGCTGTGTGGTTTGTAGGATCGGACAATATTTGGCCGAGAAACAACTATTTGAAAATCTGGAACCTGAGGGTGCAAACAAATTAAGAGAATTAATTGAGAAAATCGCCTTTGAATTTGTCCAAATGAATTCTGAGCAATGCATATCACTAATCAAAAATTAAGTTTTGATATATTTACGATAGGAAATGTACAAAATATATTAATGGAACTTGTTCTTTACCAGTGTTAATTTCGTTGACTAAATATTTTCGTCATTATTTTCGTCACGAATATATTTTTGCCGACGAAAACGAAACGAAAACTAAAATAGAAGGCACTGATGGAGACTAAAACTATGACTAAATTGATTGACATTATCGTCAACGAATAAAGGACGAGACGAAAATAGACTGTGACGAAAATCAAATCAGCAGACGGGAGAGATGCGAGGAATGAGCAAAAGAACCGGCAAAACAGAACAGACTGCATGAGAGAAGAGAACCAATCAGAGCCTGACTTATTGAGACGTGAAGCGAAGGTTTTCAGTTTTTATGAGCTCCCGGGAAGACGGCATTCGAAGAGGTGATAGGGACTTTAAGCAACAGCCTCTGGTGGAACGGCAACGCCATTCTGGCGTTGTATTGCGCCTGCGCGAATTTAACTGCTACTTTGTGACGTTCTAATTTAACGGTCTACTACGGGAGAACAGCTGATTTGCCAGAGTCGCTACAACGTGAGAGGTTAGGTAAATAAATGTTATGTTTTTAGACTTATTTACATCATACAATATTAAAAACTCCTCTTCTGACAAAAGATTGTCATTTAACGCCAAAAGCAATCCTTCTCTTGCTTTTTTAAATTATATGTTTTTTTGGATCTCAATAAATGAATTAATGCTGCGTTGCGCTGTTCTGTTTTACCGTTGCTTAGTGACTTTTACGTTCTTGGCTACAGCGGTGTGACGGCAAACTTCCGGTCGCTGTAGCCGTTCCATTCGCAGCTGTTGCTTAAAGTCCCTACTGTCTAAAAGAGCGACAAAATGTCCACAGCTCACTTCACGTTTGACGACGAACAAAACAAAACAAAGTGTAAAGCACGCAGAGCGCTCATTCGTGGCAAGAACACAACCAATTTGAAAAGACATTTACAGACGAGCCACCCGGGCATTTTCTCAAATGTAATTTCACAACGATGTTCTTTTGTTTATTGAGCTAAGCAAAATTGGAATAGTGCAGTGCGTAGATGTTGTAGCATTAAATATTACGAACTGAAAAGTACTGTAAAATAGCCCCTTCTTCAAATTAGATGCGAGCACAATACTAATACGTAATATCATGATAAATACATTTGATTAATACTAATGTTTAGTATATTTTATAATGTTCTACTTGTTGACAATATCACAAATATTTCTATATTAGTCATGTGAAACATGAATGTTCACATCCTATCATTATACATACAAATCTAGCAATATTGTAGTATTTAAAACATACAATATTGCTAGACAAATGAATACCTTATAAAATCTTGTTACTTTTTTTATCCACCTAGCTGCCAACTTATTAAATATTTACTTTAAATGTATGCACTTATTGTTCAGCTCAGCTGTAAGCTTTAAGGTCCTGGACCTAACGTTATTTTTCTTTTATTGATGGTCAATTGGCAGCTAGTTATTGTTTACATTATCATGACAGTGTTTGTTGCTGCATAAAAGCTTTTGAATCGAAATAAAGACACAGTTGTGTTGAAATAAAGTTGAATTTGTGTTTTATATATTTTGGTTAAGTTTGTTTCCTATACCAGCTGTAAAAAATTGTCTAGTAAATCTGTTATTGATTTTAGTCTTATTTTAGTCGACTAAAATACCAAGCAATTTTAGTCGACTAAAATACCAAGCAATTTTAGTCGACTAAAATACCAAGCAATTTTAGTCGACTAAAATAAGACTAAAATTAAAACAAATCAGATGACTAAAACTTGACTAAAACTAAAAAGAATTATAGACAAAAGACTAAGACTAAAACTAAATTAAAATTTCGTGTCAAAATTAACACTGTTCTTTACTTAATATACTAATAATTTTTGGCATAAAAGAAAAATTTATAATTTTGTCCCATACAGTGTTTTTTTTTTTTTTTTTGGCTATTGCTACAAATATACCCCAGTGACTTAAGACTGGTTTTGTGTACCAGGGTCACAATTAGTTGAACTTAGAGCAATCTTTAAATTTAGGTGAAGATTGGTGGATATTTCCCAGAATGCTTCTCCTCCTGCTCTATTTCAGTCAGCTCGTGATGCTGAAGATGCTCGTGATTGATTCACGCGGTCTCCAGCGGGTTTGGGCAGTGGGGCATGTTGGATCTCTGAGGGGTGCGCAGTAGGGCCATGAGTCTGAGCAGGTTCAGCATGAGTAGCTGGTCCAGACTGTACATCCACAGGGTGTTTAGTCATTTCCTGTTGTAGCAGTTGGGTTGCCTGTGCTCCCGCTGTACCATAAAGCCTGTGGTGTGTTGTTTTTGTTTTCCCAGGAATCATAATGATGTCAATAATGATGTCATAAAGATAAAATGAAGTCAATTTTACATTATAACATGCAGAAAAAGCCAACAACATTCTGTCTGTTTTGAGTAATGTTTAATTATCCAGTATGACAGTTAACATGAATGCAGTTCTTTCACTCAAATGATTTCTGGATCATGTGACATTGAAGACTGGAGTGATGGCTACTGAAAATTCAGCTTTGCCATCATAGGAATAAATTACATTTTCAGACATATTCAGATAGAAAACGGTCATTTTACATTGTAATAATATTTCACAATATTGCTGTTTTTGATCAAGTACATCCATTTTGAACAGTAGTGTATTTCTGGTGTCCATTTAAAGTCCAAATTGAGATGTAATCGTCTGAATGGCATCGTTCATGCAGAGTACATCTCTTGTTATTATAAATGTCAACTAGAATCAGATAGAAGTTTTATATAAATCTTTAAATCCTAAAATCAGCTTCATATCAAATCCATAAGCCACAAGAACTGAATAAACTATACTCATTTTGAATTGGAGTAAACAAAGTTTCAATATACAATGACATTTCTAACCCATTATTTAATTTGTGTAAAAATCAAGAGAATACCTGTTGGATATTCAATTAAAAGTTTCAAATAATATTTCTTGTATATTGTTTAGTATTTCATTGCTGCAGTGTGATTGGCCAAATAGAATTGAATCTTTTCCTTCATTTAAAATCTGTCTAATTAAAATGCATAAGATGTTTTTGTGCTGAAAGCATTCTCACCTCAGCTACCCATTACGTTTCTGCATTAAAGTATGATTCATTTTGTATCCCCCCACTGTTTCCCCACAAACACCCACCATAGTAATCAGAACAAAGCGTTTTTCAGGCACGCAGGACGGAGCTGACCTGATGCTGCTCCACTCTTTTCAGCACACAGGTGGACACTTCATGCGTGAAGCTCCAGCTAATCTCATCCTCCATTAAAAGCTGCCCATGTCTTCTGATCTCCTCCTTCTAATGGAGCTCATGTCTGTATTATTAATGTGATAATTAAAAGCGGGAGGTGAGCTGCCATCGGGAGTAATAAGGAGAATAAATAAGTATGGAAATGTAATTTGGCTTAATGAATAAGCAGTGCGTGTAAAATAAGGCGCCGTGAAAGATGATTGGCTAGAATTGTTCAGGATTATGTCATCGCTAAGAATGGAGCATGAGGTCATATCTTTGGCTCATACATCTAAAAGCTCACAGTGCTGAAAAAAATCAGTTTTCATTTATTTATTAGTCAAAACATCCTTAAAAATGCTAAAAACAACATATAATAATGCATGTTGATATAATACATATAATACAGAAGAGTTAATAAAGTTTTATTTAGTTTCTAGAATTAGTTTAGATTTCTTTTTGCACAATATGACATAAATACAGTAAATAAAAACAAAGAAAATACAATTCATATACAGTGCAGAAAAAAAAAAAACGTATTTTTATTTTATATACACAATTAGTTTTATATATACATATATATATATATATATATATATATATATATATTATATTATATATTATATATTATATTATATAGTTATATATATATATATATATATATATATATATATATTTATATATATATATATATATATATATATGTATTATTTTAGTATTTTTTTACTATTGTATGCATTGTTAAAATTAAATAGTTAGTAAAAATCTATATAAAGTACATATACTTTACATAAATATATACTTTTTTACTGAAAAACAACACAGAAAGTAGAGTGTATGTTCTTGATGAGCATGGGCTTTAGTGGATAAGTCTAGGTTGGTGTCGTGACGGTATCGGATCTGTCATTCACTGTCTTTCTGTCGCCTCAGTGCTTGCACCAATGTGCTCGTGTGCTTCAACACTAATTAGCTTTTAATAGGGAGTAATTAACTGGAACATGAGTCCAAGGGGCCCGGGGGGATCCGGGAACACTTGGGCGCAGACACACACACAAACACACACACACACATTTTTAGCAGTTGATGATGCCCAACATATGCTCCAGTTGCTCAGAAACATTCAGATGCCAGCACTTGTCTGACCCAGTTGTGCTGTTTTACTGTTGGGTTAAGTGTGTGTATCTGTGTATCTAAAAAGAGCTACAACAAAACAGCATAATGCAGTATTAGATATTTTAAATTTTTTTAAGCCATGTAGTGCCTTTGAAATCTTTGAATGTCCTTGTGCGCCATAATTTAATTAATTTTCTGGACGGTAAAAATGAATTTAAAGGCTTATTGTGTTTCATTTTTTCTCATATGAAATACCTATGATCACATGTTTGCCTCTAGGTGGCAGTAGAGGCCAATTTTAGTGCTCATATTCGTGTGGCCATTCACTGCAGCTTTGGTCAAATACCTTTGAAAACCAGGAACTGCTGCTGAAAAGTGAATGATATGAAATGATCAGTTATTAAAATGAGTTAAACGATTGTTTTCTCTAGCAGCGGTTTTGTATGTGGCTTTCTGACACCCATGTGATTCAAAATTGTCCTAACTCAGAATATTGTTTGTGAATTCTCTCTTTTAAACCAAAATTATTATTTCAAATGATTATTTTTGCTGTAGACTTTGGGTAAACAAGTGAATATAAGTAAAATCATATACATTATATTATATATGTAAAAAAGTTATATTATATTGGAATATAATACACAATATGAAAACGTATAAACTTAAATAATATTTTATATTGTAGTGTGGGCAGTTGTACAAATTTTAGTTTAAATGTTGTTGTTTTTCTAGTCCGTAACAGTTTAAACGTTAATTGCTTATAAAGCCAAGATCTTAATTTTTTATTTAACCTTTATTTAACCAGGTAAGTCATTTGAGAACCAGTTCTCATTTAATGTGTGTACTTATATAGAAATTGTCTTTTAAAAATAAATATCTTCTGTAGTAAAGGTGTGATATCTCCATATATCACTTTCAGTTCATGAACAGAGTGCATTAAAACCTGTCATTTTGTTTTTAATGTGACTAATGGACATTTGTGTCTATATTTAACAGGTTTCCTGGTCCAGGGATAAAGAAAGTCCCTCCACACGGCTCAGAATCCAGACAAAAACCACCTGAACCCGTCATCAGCCAGATCATCGACAAACTCAAACACATCAATCAGGTGAGTTACTGTTTATCTGAAAACATGCACACACTATTTTACATGTGAACTTCACAGTGCACATAATCATACGCTGCCATGCTGTCAGTCATCACACAGACATACAGACATACATAAACTCATCACCTCTGCTTTAACTCTGTCATAACCGTCTGCCTGTCATCACACACACAGATGTACATGTCTGCACACTGTTTTATGGCAGTGCTGTCTTTTAGATTATCAGGATGTGTGATAGGGGCTGCCGGTATCTGTATACTAATGCAGACAAAGCAGAGGCTTTCTTTCACTTTCTTCCTGCCTGCCTTTAAAAAACAACAGCTGCGTGTCATATCACCTTGACTGTGTGTGTGTGTGTGTGTGTGTGAGTCAGGGTGTGTCTGCTTATATTTCACGTACAGTTCGTTCCCTATTGTGACCGAGATCCCACAGTGATATTTGACCCTTTAGGGTTTTCTGTGTATATACTCTGGTAATCCTGAGAGAACAGCATCTGGCTCATCCACAGGAAGTTCACCGGGCGATCTAAAGAACACCTCTTTCCGTGCTTCCTCTCTACCTGCAGGATGTGTGGTTTTGGCTGGGTTTAAATGTATGCTGCAATGCAACCTCATTGTGAATGGCTATAGGCAACAGTTAGTAAAGCTCAGTCCAAGTCTGTGTGTTATTGGCACATTCAGCCCTGATTTTCCCATTTACATTCCAATACATTTATTCATTTACTCCTTTTAGTCTGAAGCAGTTTATAAGGAATACAACGAGTAAGAAGAGATAACAATACTCCAAAGTATTAAAGGCAGGTACAGGGAGTGATTTAGTGAAAATGGTGAAAGAGATGTGTTTAAAAAAAACAACTTTGGATAAAAATAAAACTAATTCATTTTATAACTCATTTACTTAATGAGACCTTTGTCATTTATTCCTTTTATTCATTTTCACACATTTCTAATTTCCTAATTTCAAATTTACTTTAAACAGTTATTTAATTTAAATTTATTTAAATTTGTATTGAATTGTATTGTTTTTTCTGCTTTATTTAATTTTTTTAAACTGCTTTTTTTGGTTTGCTTTGTTGTTGTTTTTTATTATAAACTGTTTGTTTTGTTTTGTTTGCTTTATTTAGTTTTTTATTACTACTTGTTAAAAAAACTTTTTTGTTTGTTTCCGCTTTGTCCTATTTCATTTTGTGTATTCCTTTTTTGTTTTTATCATAGATTGTTTCTTGTTGTTAGACGGTCTGCTTTATTTTCTCTGTTAATATTACTAGTCAACTCCATACTTTTATTTAACCATGTTTATTTAGTCGTGTGCGTGTTGCTTTGCATGTCGTTTCGTGTGTGTGTTATAGAAACCCACTGCGGCCCCATGGTCAATGGCCCCATGTGAGCGGATTAGCTCTTGTTTAAACAGACCACGGAGACATCAGAGCGGCTCAGATGAGTGGAGAAGAGCTGTAGGTCACGTCTGCCATGGGACAGGCCTTCTCTTTCTCAGTAACTCCACAAACAGACCTTCTCTTCTCTTCTCTTCTCTTCTCTTCTCTTCTCTTCTCTTCTCTTCTCTTCTCTTCTCTTCTCTTCTCTTCTCTTCTCTTCTCTTCTCTTCTTTTCTCTTCTCTGTGAAAGACTCACTGTGACCTTCTTCCCATCTGCTTTCTTCCTCCTGCGCAGCTCCTGTGAAGTGTCCAGCTGTTGTTTCAAAACACACGTCACATAATTTATGTACATGACAATAATTCGCACACAATCAAAATGAAGATGTACCCTAGACCAACATTGTATTCTGTCATGTGTATTAGAAACATAATTAAGCCATGTCACACTTAAAATTGTGCAGCTGCTCTGAATAGCAGCATGGGTGTAAACCTCATGCTGATGTATGTAGTGTTTATACACACACACACACACACACACACAGATGATATAGATCTGGTGACTGTATGATGTCAGTGCTGTTCATGTCTGGTAGGCAACTGGAGAGTGCATTTCAAAAGACCTCTATGTATATACACACATCTGTGGCCCCTATAAACACATAAACAAATGTGTAGACGCATGTTTGTTTCACTGTATTATTTCATAGACTTCCATTGTTTTTCTTTAGGTTAGTTACAGGTTTTGACCAACTAATTTATAAGCTTTTGTAACTAGTGAGTTCAAACAGGTTTCGCTTTATTAGTGAGGCTTTTTTTGAACAGTGAGGACCGCACAAGTACAGTCATGCAGGATGGGATGTTTGTGTGGGTTGTTGATTAAACTGTGTGCATATATGAGATATCTTTACTATGACATTCTCTGAGAATAGTAGTGTCGTCAAATCAGTACACATTGTCCTTAATGAGACCGAGCAGGACAAGACATAACAATTTCACAACAACAGCATAAGCAACAAGCGCTGGCCGATTTCACAGAAACATATACTACATACACTAATTAAGCCCCTTTCACCACAACAGAGATTGTTTAAATCAATCATAAATGATTAACTATTTAATCATTCATGTTAAGTTAGAGTTGATGGAGCTGGAGCTCCAGTGTGTCTACAAAGTTTTATGCAAAGAAACAGCTTCTACCAATGGTTTTTGGTTCATGCATTGATAATCCCTCTCATCGTGTTTATGTTTGCTGCTCTTTATATTTAAAACGTTCCCATATAAAACTTTCATTTAACATAAATAGAACTGATTTCATACTAACTCTCCATGACACGTCTGTCTCCTGACCTCCCTCGATTATGTCAATGTGAACGAGGTTTTAGTGCGACTGGTAGTGTTTCCTTTACTTCACCAGCAGAAACTCAAACATGTTCAGTTTAACTTAGCCCTGTGATAATAGTTTACATCTGGTGTTATCTGGCACCGTGTTAATGTGTGTTCTCATTTGTTTCCAATAGCCGGGGGTTTGAGTTGTTTCCCAGAGCGGACAGACAGCACACTCATATCAGACTTTTCCTAGCCTTTCAGAAAGCCAAGATCTCATCTTCTAGCCTGGGAGGCTTGTTAGTATGAGCTACATTTTCTAAGTGTTCTCCAGCAGTTGTAGTTCTATAAAACATTTTGGGTGTGGACCCATTTGATTTTATGGAGCAATAAGGTTTTTGAAAGCTCTTAACAGTGTTTAAAATATTTCTGTTCCCGGGGTATATAGCATGACAATCCTGTGTCCCAAAGTGTGTTAGTGTAGCAGTGCTAGAGATGGGCCCCTTCTGAAAGAGTGACACCGGGGAGTGCATTGAACACCAAAAGACAAAACTTTACCCTCCCTCAGCTCTGCAGACCCAGATTTCTCACGCCTAATGCAGCTGATGTAATGGCTGCACGCGGCCAAGTTTAGAGTAAGCTCGTCTCTATAAATGAAAAAAATGACTTGGTGCTCAAGCTATTCCAACTGGGCAAGTGCTCAAAGCGTCTGTGTGTTCTTATCTGCATGCCTAAACATGATTCTCAGGCCTAAATGTAAGTGAGTTAGCACATTAGCAGTGCTGAAGCCTTATCCTAGGTATTTGATCAGGGGTTTCACATGTGGCCATAATGCCAAGGAGCCCCAACAAACCCATACATATTTTATTGAGGATAAAAAGTAAATGTGACATAAAAACGTGATTGTGCACAGCCTCTGGATTCGGGTTGGCAAGTGTTCAATTCATACCCTACATGTACTGTATAGTAACAGTGCATAGTGTTTATCAGCCATCTACAGTATTTCTGCTCGCCGGAAATGGCAGAGATGTTTTCAGAGATGAAGCTCATAGAGCACACACCCTCCATCTGTCTTCATGCGTGTTTGTGTTTGTTCCCATGACTGTCAAACATTCACTCGTGCCGATCTGTAAAGTCTGCAGCGTCTCTTCGTGTTTATACAAGAATGGTGCGTCATTTGTGGACCGTTTACTTCTTTGAGGGGAGTTGTTAAACCACAAAACCTCCAGTTTGCTCTAAAAATTAACCTTAATAAATATCCCTCAGATCAGTGTACGGCTAAAAAAAAACTTCTAAAATTTCCACAGACAGACATAAGTAATTTGTCCGTCCAGAATGAAAACGAAAAAGCTGCACAATCAGAATATATTAGAGGTTTAAGGTTTGTACATTTATTGAGGCTAGCTAGCGTGAAATAGGAACCAGCAGCTGACGAAAAAAAAAAAAAAAACACGTTGAGCCTGGAAAGGACATGGTGTAAGGCCAAACATATCAGTGTTGATTTGTTGATTTGAATAAAGCTATAATAAGTTATCTGATATGTAGATACAATCTGACTGAAAAAATGAGCTTTTTTGGTGACACTATGGAGATAAATGCAGAGATGTGACCATTTTTACCGGAGCTTTACTGGAGCCTATATTGTTGGAGTACCAAGAACAGAGGTCTAGAAAATCGACCTCACATGTATAGTTTAATTTACGCATATTGCTAAATTAGATTTTCATATTTAGGAAAATATGTCTTTCCGCTAGTGCCGTCATCAGGACCATCTGGACTTTCCAGGGTATTGAGTTACTGTTCAAAAAAAGCCTGTTCCCAGCGGAGCTCAGGGGATAGTGGTGAAACACTGCAATTATCTGATTGGTCTTTGATTATAGAAGTCCCCTCCAGCGTTGAGATGTGTCTACCATGTGTAGGGCAGAGAGGTGAGCATATATTACATGTCACTTCTCATGTTGTCCTAGGTTTGTGGAATGTTCTGTGAAAAATTAGATGTTCCGTTTTTTTTCATTCGCGTACTATGGGAAAGAACTCTTTCACGCACACTCTCATTTCCCGACTGAAACTTTTCTCTGCATTTCTTTCCCCTCACTTTCTTCTTCTCTCTCTCTCTTTGAACTCCACCCTGCATTTCTTATGCTTTTTCTCCCATGTTAATCCCACTTTCTTTCCCGCTCTCCTTCCTGACTGTGTTGAGTTGTATGTGACACACTCCAGTCCCGCAGCCCTGCTCGCTTTAATTAGATCCAGCGGCAGAGATGGAGAGCGAGGGAGGGCCGCAGGTAAGGCAGGAGAGCAGACGGCAAAAACAAACCAGAGCTCCACATTCCAGCACGCAGCCTCACGTCCTGCTGCCGCTGACTCCACACCTCATCTACTCAAGAAAAAGTACCAAAAAGTACCAAGCTCCAAAGGCCTCTTCACATCAGACGTGAACTAAAAAAGGGAACAGTTGCAGATCAATGCCTATATGCTCTCTAAGATAAACAAGTAATCTTCTATCTAAATGAAAACCAAGTTTACAGCAGGATAAAAGATGGCAGTGATTGACAAATTTACTTTTTTTTTTTTTATAATTTTTTTTTTTTCATAATCAGTAAGGATGCATGCATGTTCTTCAGAACTGATGGTAAATACATCTATAATAATAATAATAAAAAATACTTATTACAAATAATGTTCTTTTGAATATTACTGATTTTACTGTATTTTGATTCAAATAAATGCAGCCTTGGTCAGCCTAAGAGACTTCTTTTAAAAATCAGCCAACCTTCAGTCCAAATGAATCTGTACTGAACTATTATAATATGAAATTTAGTGGTTTAATCTGAGTCCTTGAATTTCTGTGATGGTTTGGGGAAGTATACGAGGTTTATTTGTGGGTGGTAGTTTGAAGGTTATTAAACAAATCCTGCCATGGTCGCTTGAGTCTAAGTACACACAAACACATATTAAGGCAAATTATCTATACACACACATACACAAATAGCAGCTTAATGTGTTTTAGTGGCTGCTGGTCCGTTGAAGTCGCGTGACCACCTGTGAAACCTGACATTAAAGCAGTCTAGAAGGACCTCCATAAATCCAGAGTAAAGTGGGGGCTGCGTTTGACCCCCTTCCCAACGCCGCTTCTGATGGCCTTTGGCATGTCTGTTCTCAACGGCTTGATTTGCTGTGGCCCTCGCATCAAAAACTCCCATATAGATAACTTTCCTTTTAGAAAATATGTCTTTCTAATGCAGTCGTCTTTTTCCGACAACCTTAATCTGTCTAATGTTGTCTCTCTCCTCTCCTGCTTTTCACTCTTATGCTTTTTTGCTCTCAAAAACGTAACCTTTTACTTGTTATTGCGTCATTCTCCACTTTAGTTTCTTATTCCCACTCTGATTTATATTCATTATTAAGAAAAGTCATAAATGATCAATATTTTGGATCTTTTAAGAACTGTTGGACTAAAATGTTCTTTGAGGAACCTAAAATGGTTCACAACAAAAACCTCCTTTATTTTTACGAGTGTTGTAGGAATTCTTCTTCCTGTTAGCAGGTCTTGTAGTGGAATAACAAATCTGTTTCAGTGTGTTGATCACAGGGAAACAACAACAATACTAAAACATCAAGATGATTCAAACAGAAATCAGTGCTTTGATGCATCATGCAATTTCATGTTCAACCACAGATGGCGATAGAGAGAGGGCCCAAAGTTCTGTAAAGTACAGGCAAATTTCACTTGTGAGCCAGTTTGTTCATTTGAGAGATTTCTTCCTTAATAAGCTTAGTTAACTGTAGTTACCCATTTTTTATTAGCGGCATTGTTAGTGTGGTTAAAGTTAAACGACTTTTCAAAAAGGTAGTTTGGAAACTAATTTCAAAAGTAGTTTCTGATTGCCTCATTAATGTCTATTTTTATTCCACTAAGGAATTTAAAAGCGACATCTGAGACCAAAAGTGATAGTTAAATGAAACCCCATGAAGTCTCTGGAGGCCTATGACAACGGGCAACCTCTGGGCACTTTCTTACATCTCTCCCACTGCAGTTCCCTCCTATAGTAAGGTTTTCCACATTCCCTCCTTCTCCTCGCATGCCCCCTCTCTATCTGTCCTCTCTCCCCTGCCTGTATAGGTCAGCGGCCTGAGCCCATGAGAGGTCTTTTCCTTCCAATTAAGTTAGTGGCTAATGAGGCTGGAAGCCCCCAGAGCCCTCCTCCCATGCAGTGCTCTCATACGGCAAAGGCCCCTCATTTCCCGCAGGCCAGAGTTTTGTGCCCTTACTGGCCAACCAGGTCTGGCCCCGCCACTTCAGCCGCCCCACTGGCTACAATTACCACACAGGCAGCCAACAACTACCTCTATACCACAAGAGCTCATCTGTGCAGAAAGAAACAGACTACACCTTACATGGTCACCAGCAAACCTGTTTACTAACAGGACATATTTGTTATCCTGATCTGCTGGACAGACTTCCTATGACATGGAAATGTTACACAGGGAACTTCCTGAAGCCGCTGACTGACCAGTCAGTTCAGGGATGCAAAACAAACAAAAGTGCATGTATTGGCTGAAGTGTTCCCAAACACCTG
>NW_020524473.1:0-12500 GCF_003368295.1 Carassius auratus
AGAGGTGTGCGATACCGCTAGATTTGGTATCGATCCGATACCAAGTAAATACAGGGCCAGTATCGCCGATTACCGATACCAATACCGATACTTTTTAATAATTAAGGTGGATGCGTCTTCAACCTAAATCTAAATGAATTTCATGACTTTTAATTTGTTTTTGGGATTTGCATTTTGGGTTATTAATCAGTACTACAAAAGCTTTTGTTCAGAAACCAACTTTTGGTTACTTCTGATTTATTTAAATAAACAAAGTTACAAAATGATTACTTCACAAATATAAAAAAATGTAAAAACAAATTGTCTTTTCAAGTAAGCATGCTAATAAAAAAATGTTTCTCCTCTTTTAGTGCACTTCTTTTCAGGATTTTTTTCTTAAAGTCACGTTTTACTTCACAATGTAAAACAAATTCTCCTTATACAAAATTCCTGAAGCCGACATCTTCCACTATGGAAAGAGGCTGCAGGTCCTTCACAATCATTTCTGATAGGCGCGCTTGTAATATCCACTGCTCTTGGAGAATCAGCTATGATAAAATAATAAAAATAATTAAGTCTGGTGCACATCTAGGTGAAGTTTAAATATAGAAACTAGTATCACTGTCACAGCTAACACAAATAAGGGTAGATCGGCCTGAAAATACAGCCATACAAACGCTCCTCTTTCTCTCCGCCTCTGACTGACTGCTGTTAGAAATGCGCGGCTGAGCGGGTGCGCGCGCCTGACTGCTGGTGGTAGCGCTAGTGGTGAATCACGTGACTGTACAACACAGGAGAGGGAGAGGAGAGCAGTGTCGAGCACGAGCAGCACTCTTAAGAGCTTGCTCTGCTCTGTGACAGCAGCAGCATTTTGACAAACACGGCCAGGTCGCAAAACGAGAGAAACTGAAACTTAAGTATCGATATTTTCCCGTTGGTATCGATCAATACCGATACCAACGTTGGTATAGATATTATCGATATTAGTATCGATCTGCCCACCTCTACAGAATATTACTGCAGTGGTTTGGCTCCGATCGTGTGAAAAACCTAGGACTAGTTTGCAAAAGTATGTTTTTAACATATTTGTGAATAATTAATGAATGATTTGATTGACAGCAATGGTTCTTGAGGCAAAGTTGGGCATTCTGAGGAGGTCTATCAAATGATATGCATATTGTGTGGATATGTGAAACATCACGTGATTGCAGAGCCAAAAAAGTCATTAGCGCCAACTAGTGGCCAATTTCTTTCAAAAATTCTTACCTTTAGGGCCATTAGTTTCGTTCCGATCTACCTCTGTTAACCTTGTCTAATAATTGCTTAAAATTCATTGGCCATGTTTTTTGAGATACACGAATGTCCTCATATACTCGTGCACCTTCAGACAAATACACTGCATACCAATTCTCAAGTTGATCGGACCAAGGGTTGCCTAGTTATAGCCATTTGTGTTTTTTCTGTCTTATTGCGCCCCAAGTGGCAGAGGTGTGCAATTTTTTTGACAAAAGATTGAGTTTATGCATATGTGTACTGAGTTTGGTGAACTCTCATTCCGTTCAAGAGTTATATCTAAAATAACATTTGGCTAATGTTAACATAGATGCTTTTTGGCGTACTGTTTCCTGTAAGAATAAAATATCTACTTTTTTTATAGTTATTGATCTAGAGAGTCCACAGAATATTTCTGCAGTGCAGATCGGGTGAAAAATCTAGGACTAGTTTGCAGAGGTGGGTAGTAACGAGTTACATTTACTTCGTTACATTTACTTGAGTAATTTTTCGGGGTAACTAATACTTTTCGGAGTATATTTAAAGATGGGTACTTTATACTCTTACTTGAGTACATTTTTTGGGAAAAATCTGTACTTTTACTTCGTTACTGTGGGCGACGCCCCTCTCGTTACTTTTTCTTAATGCAATAAATGCTTCAGTTTATTCCAAACGCGCCGTCTACTTTTCTCTGGACAATGAGCGATGCCCATTCGCGAATGATTCATTCTTTTGAGTCAACTCTGTTCAAAGGCTTGATCAAACCAATTGGCAAACGAGTGAATTGGTTCATGAATCAGTTTGATTGAGTCGTTCAGTTCCATGCTGCACGCGCTGAGCTCTGAAGCGGTTCACTCAGAGTTGTAACGTTTAACATCAGCAGCGTTGAAAACGGGGCTATGGAACTGCACTGAATTGAAAGCTAATCTGCAAAGGCTATTATTTGCTTGCGATGGAGATCCTTATTAGATGAACGCGTGTGCTGTCTACTGTTTAACAGGTAATAACTTGGGCTACATTCGATTACAGTACACGATACCACTGTGGCATTAGTTTGTTGTACGTGTGTGGCTTATAACAGGTTGAATGCAGCTTCCAAAAGACAAAGAATAGCCGATTAAGATTTTATTAATTTTAATACAATCACACCAGTGCGAGTACGTTCAGCAAGTCATATCATCAGCTGCTAAATTCAGATCTGTGATCACTTGCTGGCGCTGAGCCAGAGACAGACGCTTTTTTATAGCGCTGCGCATTAACCAATCACACACGGTTCTGTTCCGATGAGTCATCGCTGAAATGCCGGTGCTTCCTTCACTCGCTCACTTACTGAATACCTCTTTCTGCCGAATTCTCTCGTCAGAAACAACAAAGTGCAGATATGTGTACGAAACTATAATTAAGATATTGATTTCACAGTGTTAACAGTTTCAGTGATTTTAATGGTAGTTTCTGAGAGTGAATGAAATCTAGACTGTCAGTGAAAATTATGTTTAATAATGTAAATGTTATTTGCTCTCTTTCTGAACAATGAAAGATTAGTAGCAATATTTATATCACATTAACTTTCAATGTTAAATTCACATTTAAAATAAAGTCAGTCGTATTAAAAATAGTTTATGGCATGACACCTATATTTGTTACTTAAATAAACAGACAGGGTTTTATAATAAATTACATAAATTGGATTAAAGGCTGATGAAATATATACATTTATACACACACACATACATTACATAAAATTTTTGTCTATATATCTATATAAAAAAAGGCTCCGTATATATGACCCAAAGTAACTAGTAACTAACTACTTGAGTAGATTTTTTATCCGATACTCTTTTACTCTTACTCAAGTAACTATTCGAGACTAGTACTTTTACTTTTACTTGAGTAAATATTTCTAGAATTACTTTTACTTTTACTTGAGTAAAGTTTTGGGTACTCTACCCACCTCTGCTAGTTTGCGAAAATTGAGCATTGCGTTTGTTCAGTCAGGCCACGTTAGTCACGTTTGCATCAGCTGACAGTCAGCTGTTCCTGACGTGTACCAATCCAGTCTCGACACCTATCACCTGCGGTCTATTTAAATTCCCATTCTTCAGTGTCTCTTCCATCACATCACTGCTTGCAATTAACTCCCTCCTCCAACACCAACTCCACCAACTGAACCAATAATCTGATCTAACTTTGTTCTTCCTTTACAGTCTCTTCATTGGAAGCAGTCTCTCACATTTTGTTTACAACTCACGTAATTATGAATTGTAATTATATATATATGCTTATAATGGTTCTGTTCTGTACCCCAGGGGGGGTTTGTCTTGCTGCTCTCCCCGCTCTGTCCAAGCATGGCTGCATGGACAGACCATAACCATACCGCCAACACTAACTGTATGCTATTATAATTGTCATAAATATACATGACATGAAGCGGTCCTGATTGAAGTAGGTTTCAGATATAACTAAATTTTTGCAAGTGCGCCGTAGAGCAAAAATAGGTGGTGTGCACTGTTGTTCGGGCTAACCCAAGGATTGCAACAATGTGATGTTTTTGAGTCTACAGTTAACGGTTTAGACTGATTCTCAGTTTAGACTGATGTTGTGCTCGCTGTGTGAAGACGTTTGACCAAACTGTTGAGACATGTGTCCTAGTAACTACAAACTGTTAGGTTGAATCTCAAAGTGTGTCTGTTTGTGGACATAAATATGTTTTTAGATTTGTGGAGTAAAGTTATAGTTTTGTTGGACAGGACGTCGAGAGGCATGTTGATACTCGTGCTATTATAAATTCAATAGGAATTCTGGAATTCTTGTTTATTATTCAGTTAAACCCATTTGAAGTGAAGTCTTTTAATTTGCATTCACAGTATTGCTATTATGACAGATCTTCAATTAAAACATGGACAATACAATATCCGTCTCTCGCGCGCCTCTTCAGTGGTGACATCACCAGTCAGAGTTGGATCTGGAGCTGTTGAAGAGCTGTTGTTATTTCTGGTGTGAAGCCGCGAGGAGTGTGTGTGTGTGTGAGAGAGAGAGAGAGAGTCTCTCCCTGTGCACGCGTCACGAGCGGCGGAGCTCGCGGGATGGACGCGTCGGCGCGGCGCTGAGCGGCTCCGGGATGTGGCGGTGTGCGACGCTTCTGATCATCGCGCTGACGGCGGGTGAGTGCATGCAATCACACATTAACACCGACGCTTACAGCCTGACGCCCGCTCGAGGCGCTGAACGCTGGAAACAGCTTCACTGAAGATTAGAGAAATGACTGAATCAAGAAGAATGAATGGCCTGAGACTCTAATGAGCTTTAGTCTAATGCCGATTCACACGCTGAAAGAAATCAACAGTTAACGTCTCGTTTGAATTAGTGCAGTTCAATTATTAGGGTTGAGTTATTTCAAGGGTTGAGAAGAAAACACTGAGGCTATTAACGATGCTTAATTGCGCCTTCATTTCTCAAAATAATGACTTGTTTTTGTTTAGTTTGTAATATTTTAAATTAGCACGACACATGGAATTGAAGACTGATAAAGTTAAATATACATTTTTCTGCTTCAGTCAGCTAATGCGTGATTCACATTCTTTTTATTTTCTATTTAAACAACTATATTAATGCGAAGCGTTCAGTACTCTAAACTCATTCAAAAGAGATGATTAAACACTCGCCAGTCTGGCTCATTTTTAACCTTTTTAATAAAGAAATATATTAACATAATAATACACACACACACACACACACACACACACACACACACACACACACACACACACACACACACACACACATATATATATATATATATATATATATATATATATATATATATATATATATATTCTATACAATTCTAATTTACTTTGGAGTTAGATTAGATTCAAACTGTTATGCGTTAAAGATAATCCTGTCCTGACAAAAACAAACAAAATAAATAAATGAATAAATAATAATAATAATAATAATAATAATACATTTTAAAGTATATATTATTCTAATTAGCAAAAATTAAGGCGGTAAAACGAATGTACTAATGTGATGAATAATAACTTAATTTCAATAATGTTATTTTTCCTGTGAAATAAATCAGAATGAGATTTTAGTTTTTATTCTTTTCATCATGCAGAATTGTGGGAAATTATTTAAAATTGTGTTTATTGAGAGTAGAAATAATAATAACTAATGGTTTTAGAAGCTATTTTATGCATATTTGGTTTAAACCGCAGCTCTGGAAGCGTTGCATTCAATTTCAGAGGAACTCTACTACGAGTTATTCAGCTCATCATGGATTTGTTTGAAGCATTAAATGAATTCTGATTACAAATTACAAACTTACCCATAAAATATGAATGAAGTTTAACTGTTATTTCTATTCATTATTTAACCAACAAATGAACAGAGTTGCCCTACACTGTCTGCCTGCGTCACTGAACTGAATTCACTGGATAAAAACTAAATAAAAATTACATTGTGAAGATTAACGGTGACACAACATGTGTGCAGACATCACAGATGATGATGATGATAAAGATGATGCATGTCTGTGTGTGTTTGAATTTCTTGTGATGATGATTATGAAGATGGTACATTTTTGTTTTTGTGCAGAGATGATGATGATAATACTGATAATGATAATGTGTGTTTTGTGTGTGTGTGTGTTTGCTCGAGCAGGCACGAGCGTGGCGCTGCAGATCCAGTGCTATCAGTGTGAAGATGTTCGGCAGGATGACTGCTCCTCACCAGAGTTCATTGTTAACTGCACCGTTAACGTGCAGGACATGTGTCAGAAGGAAGTGCTGGTCATGGAGGATGGTAAGGACACCGCATCACTTCCTGTGCTGCTTGTTTCTATGGTGAAAGCTAGTCTTGTTAGCTGACCAATGATGATGATGACGGTTTCTGTATGTGTGGTGAACGCTGCTGTTCTTGTAGAAAATCACTTAGTTATATCAGTGTAATAATTAATGATTAGAAGAAGACTTCAGTAAAATAGAGATAAATGAGAGGCTGACGAGGGTTCGTCACAGTAACAGAAGAGCGCCCGGCTCTGACAGGCTGTTCTTCAGCTGAGCTCGTGATTGGAGACACTGTCATGCGCCGTGTCTCTCCATCCACTGTCAGCTGATCTTTAGAGTAGTCTGTATATTTATGCAGTACTTAAGCACTGCCAGCATGAGTTTCAGAAGAAAGAGCAGAACCCTCATGATGTAACGGCATGTCAAGGCAGTCAATTCCCACAAATTAAGCTTTATTAACAAAGCAATATTCATGAAAGAAATTAGCTGATTTCAGATAGACAGGGGAGTGTCTGTAGACACAGTGTGTGTGAAACAGATGGAGCACCACCTCCTCACTGCTCCTTTACTGCTCCTCCATCTGCTCCTCACTGCTCCTTTACTGCTCCTCACTGCACCTTCATCTGCTCCTCACTGCTCCTTCTTCTGCTTCTCACTGCTCCTTCATCTGCTCTGTCATCTGCTCCTCACTGCTCCTTCACTGCTCCTCACTGCTCCTTCATCTCCTCCTCACTGCTCCTTTACTGCTCCTCACTGCTCCTTCATCTCCTACTCACTGCTCCTTCATCTGCTACTCACTGCGCTTTCATCTGATCCTTACTGCTCCTTCATCTGCTCTATCATCTGCTCCTCACTGCTCCTTTACTGTTCCTCACTGCACCTTCATCTGCTCCTCACTGCTCCTTTACTGCTCCTCACTGCACCTTCATCTGCTCCTCACTGCTCCTTCTTCTGCTTCTCACTGCTCCTTCATCTCCTCCTCACTGCTCCTTTACTGCTCCTCACTGCTCCTTCATCTCCTACTCACTGCTCCTTCATCTGCTCTGTCATCTGCTCCTCACTGCTCCTTCACTGCTCCTCACTGCTCCTTCATCTCCTCCTCACTGCTCCTTTACTGCTCCTCACTGCTCCTTCATCTCCTACTCACTGCTCCTTCATCTGCTACTCACTGCGCTTTCATCTGATCCTTACTGCTCTATCATCTGCTCCTCACTGCTCCTTTACTGCTCCTCGCTGCACCTTCATCTGCTCCTCACTGCTCCTTTACTGCTCCTCACTGCACCTTCATCTGCACCTCACTGCTCCTTTACTGCTCCTCACTGCACCTTCATCTGCTCCTCACTGCTCCTTTACTGCTCCTCACTGCACCTTCATTTGCTCCTCACTGCTCCTTTACTGCTTCTCACTGCACCTTCATTTGCTCCTCACTGCTCCTTTACTGCTCCTCACTGCACCTTCATCTGCTCCTCACTGCTCCTTTACTGCTCCTCGCTGCGCCTTCATCTGCTCCTTTACTGCTACTCACTGCTCCTTCATCTGCTCCATTATCTGCTCCTCACTGCTCCTTTACTGCTCCTCACTGCACCTTCATCTGCTCCTCACTGCTCCTTCATCTGCTCCATCATCTGCTCCTCACTGCTCCTTTACTGCTTGTAACGAACATAACATTCGTAATCATCGGAAGAAGGAGGCGGGAACCGGCGCACAATCAAAACATTTTAATATTCAAAATAAATACAAAACAGCGCACCAGCCCCTCACGGACGACTGGTGCGCACAAAATAAAAAGCAAACATAAAATAATGTCCCAGGCCTGGTCCTCTCTCGTCCTTCACTATAGTCGCTCCAGTTTTATATCCTTCCATTTCCTACGTGGCACTCGATACCGGCGGTGGGGTGCAGGTGCAGCTCATCTTCAATCACTACACCTGGCATCACTCTCGTTCCCACGCCTCTCGGCCCCGCCCCACTCGCCACACTGCTCCTCACTGTGCCTTCATCTGCTTCTCAATGCTCCTCCATATGCTCCTCACTGCTCCTTCATCTGCTCCTCACTGCTTCTCACTGGTCCTCCATCTGCTCCTCACTGCTTCTCCATCTGCTCCTCACTGCTTCTCCATCTGTTCCTTTACTGCTCCTCCATCTGCTCCTTTACTGCTCCTTCATCTGCTCCTCACTGCTCCTTCATCTGCTCCTCACTGCTTCTCCATCTGCTCCTCACTGCTTCTCCATCTGCTCCTCACTGCTCCTTCATCTGCTCCTCACTGCTCCTCCATCTGCTCCTTTACTGCTCCTCCATCTGCTCCTCACTGCGCCTTCATCTGCTCCTCACTGCTCCTTCATCTGCTCCTTTACTGCTCCTCCATCTGCTCCTCACTGCTCCTCCATCTGCTCCTCCATCTGCTCCTCACTGCGCCTTCATCTGCTCCTCACTGCTTCTCACTGCTCCTTCATCTGCTCCTCACTGCTCCTCCATCTGCTCTTTTACTGCTCCTCCATCTGCTCCTCACTGCTCCTTCATCTCCTACTCACAGCTCCTTCATCTGCTCCTTTACTGCTCCTCACTGCTTCTCCATCTGCTTCTCCATCTGCTCCTCACTGCTCCTTCATCTGCTCCTCCATCTGCTCCTTTACTGCTCCTCCATCTGCTCCTCACTGCTTCTCCATCTGCTCCTCACTGCTCCTTCATCTGCTCCTCACTGCTCCTCCATCTGCTCCTTTACTGCTCCTCCATTTGCTCCTCACTGCGCCTTCATCTGCTCCTCACTGCTCCTCCATCTGCTCTTTTACTGCTCCTCCATCTGCTCCTCACTGCTCCTTCATCTGCTCCTCACTGCTCCTCCATCTGCTCCTTTACTGCTCCTCCATCTGCTCCTCACTGCGCCTTCATCTGCTCCTCACTGCTCCTTCATCTGCTCCTTCATCTGCTCCTTTACTGCTCCTCCATCTGCTCCTCACTGCTCCTTTACTGCTCCTCCATCTGCTCCTCACTGCGCCTTCATCTGCTCCTCACTGCTTCTCACTGCTCCTTCATCTGCTCCTCACTGCTCCTCCATCTGCTCTTTTACTGCTCCTCCATCTGCTCCTCACTGCACCTTCATCTGCTCCTCACTGCTCCTTCATCTCCTACTCACAGCTCCTTCATCTGCTCCTTTACTGCTCCTCACTGCTTCTCCATCTGCTCCTCACTGCTTCTCCATCTGCTCCTCACTGCTCCTTCATCTGCTCCTCCATCTGCTCCTTTACTGCTCCTCCATCTGCTCCTCACTGCTTCTCCATCTGCTCCTCACTGCTTCTCCATCTGCTCCTCACTGCTTCTCCATCTGCTCCTCACTGCTCCTTCATCTGCTCCTCACTGCTCCTCCATCTGCTCCTTTACTGCTCCTCCATTTGCTCCTCACTGCGCCTTCATCTGCTCCTCACTGCTCCTCCATCTGCTCTTTTACTGCTCCTCTATCTGCTCCTCGCTGCTCCTCCATCTGCTCTTTTACTGCTCCTCCATCTGCTCCTCACTGCGCCTTCATCTGCTCCTCACTGTGCCTTCATCTGCTCCTCACTGTGCCTTCATCTGCTCCTCACTGCTCCTTCATCTCCTACTCACAGCTCCTTCATCTGCTCCTTTACTGCTCCTCCATCTCCTACTCACAGCTCCTTCATCTGCTCTTCACTGCTCCTCCACCTGTTCCTCACTGCTCCTTCATCTGCTCCATCATCTGCTCCTTACTGCTCCTTCATTTTCTCCTCTCTGCTCCATCATCTAAATTAAGAGTGTCAGTGGTCCACTTGAGAGATAGGTGGCGGTAATGCACTAATAAGTCTGCAATCTGCAGTAAAGCAAGAAGAAGGAGCAGTGATGAGCAGATGATGGAGCAGAGATTTGAGAGATAGGTGGCAGTCAATGAATGTTCATCACAAGCTGCAAGGTTTAATTTAGTTTTGTGTATTTTTTTTATATTATTATTTGTTTATTATGTGTTTTGTCATGATTCCCATTAACTTACATTATAAGACTATTAACTAGTTAAAAATCTCAATTTGTGTTCTACCGAAGACTAGGGCTGCACGATGTGTCGTTTAAGCATCGATATCGCGATGTACGAATCCACGATAGTCACATCGCAGGATGTGGAATGTAGGCTGTTGTAGTTGATCCGTTATTCATTAACTGTACAGTCCAGCTGCTCCCCGGCCCTTGTCCAATGTGATTCGTGGATTAATTGCTCAGTTTAACCATCATAGAGTGAAAGTTTATCATTGACAGGACTGAAAACCACATGCAAGTTTAACAGGGCAGAGAGAGAGGGAGCGCTAGAGAGACAGAGAGAGAGAGAGCGCGCAAGAGAGACTGAGAGTGAGAGCGCGCGAGACAGACAGAGAGAAAGAGCGTGCGCGAGAGAGACAGAGAGAGAGAGAGCTGAATGAATGAATGAACTCAAAGAGAAAAGAGAAAGCTCAGAGGGCTTTCTATGCCATAAAACGATCAATCAAAATAGACATCCCAATCCAAATTTGGCTCAAACTTTTCAAATCAATAATTGAACCAATTGTTTTATATGGCAGTGAAGTGTGGGGTCCTTCTATAAAATTTGATTTTTTAAATTGGGAAAAACATCCGATTGAAACACTACAATTAGATTTCTGTAAAAGAATACTCAAAGTCCAAAGAAAAACACCAAACAACGGATGCAGGGCAGAATTAGGCCAATACCCTCTCCTCCTAAACATCCAAAAACGAGCCATCAAATTCTGGAAACACCTGAAAACAAGCGACCCCAACACGTACCATTATAAAGCCCTCAAACAGCAAGAGCTGAGCGTAACGAGGAGTCCCCTGTGCCAGCTGGTGCTGAGACTGACTGAGCTCTCTCCTGCAGAGATCAGCTCGCCTCAGCACACACACACACTCACACACATTATCAACACAGAACGAGACAAGTACATCACCCATTGGACAAACACCACTCAAAACCAACACAAACTGGAATGTTATTCGACACTAAATCGAGAGTACAGTGTTGCGAGCTACCTGAGCACATGAGTGAATGATGTGAAGCTCAGGAAAACCCTGACGATGTACAGACTCAGCGAGCACAGCCTGGCCATCGAGACAGACCTGGCTCTCCCGGGAGGACAGACTCTGCTCGCACTGCATTCTGGGAGTGCCGGAGACCGAGCTGCACTTCCTCACAGAATGCCCCAAATACCAACACATCAGAGACCAATATTACCCCAAAATGAATAAGATATTTCCCCAATTTAACACCTGTAATCCAACCCAAAAACTTAGATTCATCCTTGGCGAAGAAGCCAAATGCTCCAATTTAGCAGCAAGATTTGTAGCATCTCTCCACATCCTGAGGGAAGAGCAGAGAAGCAAACACCCAATCACACACACA
Organism: Carassius auratus; assembly: GCF_003368295.1. Taxonomy (NCBI): domain Eukaryota; kingdom Metazoa; phylum Chordata; class Actinopteri; order Cypriniformes; family Cyprinidae; genus Carassius; species Carassius auratus. The sequence goes on from NW_020524473.1 coordinate 11,435, forward strand.
CACACTCACACACACTCACAGCCTGACACACCCAATCACACACACACACACACACACACACACACTCACAGCCTAACACCCCATCAGACCTACACACATGTATATAATGTTCAATTCCAAGTTCAGTGTTAGTTTATTTTAGTTTTTGTGTGTTTTATGTACATGATTTTGGCATTATAATCCTTTTTTTACTTTATTTATTAATCTTATATTATTATGTTTTATTTTATTTTAACTATTATTATAATTTTGGTGTACTTAATGTTCAAAATCAATTTCTATGTTGTTTTTTGATGCTTTGGCAATACAAAATGTATTTTTTTGTCATGCCAATAAAGCTTTCTGAATTGAATTGAGAGCGTGCGCGAGACAGACAGAGAGAAAGAGCGTGCACGAGAGAGACAGAGAGAGAGAGAGCGCGCGCGCGCGACAGACAGAGAGAAAGAGCGTGCACGAGAGAGACAGAGAGAGAGAGAGCGCGCGCGCGCGACAGACAGAGAGAAAGAGCGTGCGCGAGAGAGACAGAGGCCGGTGACACACTGGCTGCGCGGCGTGAGCGTCGCGTGTCTGAAGCGTCCCAGAAGCCTGGTGGCTGCCTCGCGTTTTCTGTGTCTTTACACACCAGAACTGTGCCTGACGCGGCGCTGGGCTGTCGCGCTGCTGCTAGAGAGAGAGCGCACGCGAGAGAGACAGCGAGAGAGTACATTAGAAGTACCATCAATGTTTATAGAAATGTATATGGATTTATTTTGCATGTAATTTTTTTTTCCTTTTTTTTCTCCTATGAATATATATATATATGTATTTTTGTTTTGTTTGTTTCTATTCTGATATATACAATGCTTTGGCAATATGTACCTTTGTATGTCATGCCAATAAAGCAATATGAATTGAATTGAGAGAGAGAGAGACGTTTTCAAACAACACGAGCTCTGTCTTGCTCTCTCTCCCTAGCGCATATTAATCAATTGATTAATCAATGGTGTCGATGTTTAAATCATTTAAATTGAGAATGTAAGTGTGCTCACCCCATTTGTTTGTAAGAAAAAATATCGCAATATATATC
>NW_020524473.1:17500-20000 GCF_003368295.1 Carassius auratus
CAGATACTGGAAGCTTTGGCACTGTGTGCAGGTGCAGAGTCCGGTTGGGAAATGAAATCTGCATCTCCATAAAGTTGGTCAGCAGCAGGAAGCATGAAGTGCTCTAAAACTTCCTGGTATACGGCTGTGTTGACCTTTGACCTCAGAAAACACAGTGGACTAACACCAGCAGATGACATGGACCCCAAACCATCACTGACTGTGGAAACTTTACACTGGACTCAAGCAACGTGGATTGTGTGCCTCTCCTCTCTTCCTCCAGACTCTGGGACCCTGATATCCAAAGGAAATGTTAAATTTACTTTCATCAGAGAACATAACTGTGGAGCACTCAGCAGCAGTCCAGTCCTTTCTGAAGCGAGACGCTTCTGACGCTGTCTGTTGTTCAAGAGTGTCTTGACACAAGGAATGTGAAGCTGAAACCCATGTCTTGCAGACGTCTGTGTGTAGTGGTTCTTGAAGCACTGACTCCAGCTGCAGTCCACTCTTTGTGAATCTCCCCCACATTTTTGAATGGGTTTTGTTTCACAATCCTCTCCAGGGTGCGGTTATGTCTGTTGCTTGTACACTTGTTTCTTCCACATCTTTTCCTTCCCTTCTCCTCTCTATTAATGTGCTTGGACACAGAGCTCTGTGAACAGCCGGCCTCTTTTACAATGACCTTTTGTGTCTTGCCCTCCTTGTGCAAGGTGTCAATGGTCATCTTTTGGACAACTGTCAGGTCAGCAGTCTTCCCCATGATTGTGTAGCCTACAGAACTAGACTGAGAGACCATTTAAAACCTTTGCAGGTGTTTTGAGTTAATTAGCTGATTAGAGTGTGGCACCAGGTGTCTTCACCTGTGTCTTGAACCTTTTCACAATATTCTAATTTTCTGAGATACTGAATTTGGGATTTTCCTTAGTTGGCAGTTATAATCATCATAAAATAAATAAATATTTGAAATATATCAGTCTGTGTGTAATGAATGAATATAATATACAAGTTTCACTTTTTGAATGGAATTAGTGAATAAATCAACTTTTTGATGATATTCTAATTATATGACCAGCACCTGTAAAGCTTGGCTATTTGGTTCCTCTGTCACAGTTAATTTAGTGTGTGTAGTAGCCTCTGTTTCTCTGATCAGCACAGTATTTTAAGATCGTGCACTGCTAGTCTAACTTTGTTTTAGTTTTGTGCAACTTGCAACAGTTCTGTTCTCTGTGACAGAAACACTCTGCATCGAAGTCTTTACGATTAATTATCCGTGATGATTTAAAGCAAGGTTAATTGTGAAACCAGTTAATCACTACATCTCTACTTGATTACACAGACACTGTTTAAACTGAACTGAGCTGATGATGACATCACTGAATTAATGATGAACTGCCCTGTTTGTTTTACTTTGCTTTTACACTGTTTTCCTATTTAATGCGGCTCAGTTGCTTTGTTACAATCTATATTGTTAAAAGCGCTATATAAATTAAAAATAAATAAAAATAGATCAATAAAATAGTGTGTGATTAAAACCCCAAATTAAGACCCATCATTGCTAATTAACTCTAAGTAATAGTTTTCTTCAGTCGATATAAAATACTCCTCTCTCATTCAACTCTGAGATCTTTCCACTAACAGCTGTGTATTCAGGAAATCATTTTCAACGTTTACATTACATTTATTTTATAATCTTCAGAAAATATTTCACATTTTACACCTAACCTCTAGTTTGGTGTTCAATCTGATAGAAAAACATTCAGTCTGAGGAAATGAACACACAACGCTCGACCTCTGAGCCACAAGACTGCTGTCATTTCTCTTCTGATACAGAAAGAAACTCACAGGATTTCCAAGACAGGTCAGTTTCTGGTTTTGTTTAGGTTTAGTTCGAGTAACTCGTGAGTTTGGGTCAGAACCTGCATCTGAACAGGTCAAAAACGAATGCCATTCCGCAATTTGTTCACCTTAAGGTGATAAATAATAATAATAATAACAATAATAATAATAATAATAATAATAACGGGACAGGCTTGAGTTCGGCTCCAGACAGTGACGTACGCTAGTTCACGACACTCGGCGATGACGTCACTGTGGGCGGAAGTGAAGGAGAGTTCCAGAAAGAGCGGCTGTGCGCGAGGCACGAAAACACAGGAATATAACAAAGGCCTTGTAATAATAATAATAATAATAATAATAATAAAAGTAAAAACAGCGATTTTACGCAGCTTTATAACGGAGCAGACGCATAAGTGACCGTCATGACGACCATCGATTACAGTGTTTGGGATCATATCGAGGTTTCTGATGATGAAGATGATACTCACCCAAACATCGACACACCGAGTCTGTTCCGCTGGAGACACCAGGTACACACACACACACACACAAACATACCGAGTCTGTTCCGCTGGAGACACCAGGTACACACACACACACACACACACACACACTGAGTCTGTTCCGCTGGAGACACCAGGTACACACACACACACACACACCGAGTCTGTTCCGCTGGAGACAC
>NW_020524473.1:22500-50000 GCF_003368295.1 Carassius auratus
CTCAGCGTCCACACCGGAGGCTAAAGCTGATCTGACCAAAGCTCAGGAGGAGGAGAAGCAGCTGAAGAAGCAGGAGAGGTCGTGGGAGAAGAAGATGCAGGAGCATCGCACCGAGGAGAAGAAGATGCCCTGGAACGTGGACACGCTCAGCAAGGAGGGCTTCAGTAAGGTGCGTCACGCCTCCAGCACACGCTAGTGCTCCAGAGACACGCGACTGACGCTCTGCTGTCTGTCTTTCAGAGCGTGGTCAACGTCAAGCCGGAGAAGGAGGAGACGGAGGAGGAGAAGGAGGAGAAACACAAAACTTTTGTGGAGAAATATGAGAAGCAGATCAAACACTTCGGTGAGCTGCTCTTCAGTGTGTCACGCGTGTTGTAGCCGACGGTCCGCTTCAGTCTGGCTCTAGTCACATGACGTCAGCTGTTTTTCAGCTGATTCTGCATGTTAGCAATGAGTGCACAGGAAATACACTGACAGAAGCAGCCACTGCACTCAGGAGGGAGCACAGACACTGGTTGTTTCTTTTTTTCTTCAACTCCAGTGTACTTTGCATCTTAGCAGCATGACTGAACAAAGCATCACAGATCCATGAGTAATGAGTCTGCTGTATCCAGAGCTGGAACCGGAGCGTCAGGTTCTCTCTCTCAAGCTCGGTCTGTGCAGGTGTATTGACTCTCAGCGCTCCTTCTGTTCGGTCTCTACTCTGAACGTCTCATCTACTGTCACCTTGAACCCCAGTCAAATACCCTGAAAATACTCTATTTTAATGTGATTTATTTTTATATAACTATCTTAAAATAATTCCCTGGGTGCCGCAGCATAGAGAGCTGCCCACTGCTCCGGTGTGTGTTCACGGTGTGTGTGTGTGTGTGTGTGTGTGTGCAGGGATGCTGCGGCGCTGGGATGACTCTCAGAAGTATCTGTCTGACAATCCTCACCTGGTCTGTGAGGAAACGGCAAATTATCTGGTCATCATGTGCATCGATCTGGAGGTGGAGGAGGTAACGCTGTGTGTGTGTGTGTGTGTGTGTGTGTGTGTGTGTGTGTGTGTGTGGTTCATTCGCTGTTCTCTGTGACTGACCCGTGTGTGTATGTGTGTTTGTGTGTATGTGTGTGTGTGTTTCATTCGCTGTTCTCTGTGACTGACCCATGTGTGTGTGTGTGTGTCAGAAACACGCTCTCATGGAGCAGGTGGCCCATCAGACCATCGTGATGCAGTTCATCCTGGAGCTCTCCAAGAGTCTGAAGGTGGATCCTCGCGGCTGCTTCCGCCAGTTCTTCGCCAAAATCAAGGTGTGTGTGTTTCTCACATCAAGTGTGTATCGAAGGAGATTCTGATTAGAGCGACAGAAACATGCTGGTGTTGATGTCAGACTAGAGCACATCAGTCACATCAGTGTTGTGTCCAGACCGCAGACCAGCAGTATCAGGACGCCTTCAACGACGAGCTGGAGTCCTTCAAGGAGCGAGTGCGCGGTCGAGCCAAGATCCGCATCGAGAAAGCCTTGAAAGAGTACGAGGAGGAGGAGCGACAGAAGAGACTGGGACCCGGCGGACTGGACCCAGTGGAGGTGTACGAGACACTGCCCCCGGTGAGACACACTCACAGAGAGACACACTCACAGAGAGACACACTCACAGAGACACACACAGAGAGACACACTCACAGAGACACACACACTCACACACACAGAGAGACAGAGACACTCACAGAGACTCACACACACACACACACACACACACGTTTGTTTTTGTGTAAAGTGTGTTCATCCCATAGATTTAAAAGCGTTTTGAAAAATGGGGACATGGGTTATGTGCTCATAAGTCTCCCTCTCCTTGTAATACCTGTGTCATACCCATGTCATTATACAGAGTTGTGTCCTGATATGATACAAAAACAAGAGCACACACACACATACACTCACACACTCTCACACAGACACACACACAGACACTCACACACAGACACTCACACACACACTCTCACACAGACACACACACTCTCACACAGACACACACACTCTCACACAGACACACACACACTCACACACTCTCACACAGACACACACACACTCTCACACAGACACTCACACACAGACACTCACACACACACTCTCACACATACACTCTCACACAGACATACACAGACACACACACTCACACACTCTCACACAGACACTCACACACAGACACTCACACACACACTCTCACACATACACTCTCACACAGACATACACAGACACACACACTTTCACACAGACACACACACTCTCACACAGACACACACACTCTCACACAGACATACACTCTCACACAGACACACTTTCACACAGACACACACACTTTCACACAGACACACTCTCACACAGACACACACACTCACACACTCTCACACACACACACACACACACATACAGTCAGAGCGTTGATGCTTGGTTCTTCCTTCATCCCTGCAGGAGATGCAGAAGTGCTTCGATGATAAAGACATTCAGATGCTGCAGGACGCCATCAGCAGGATGGACCCGACGGTCAGTGTGTGTGTGTGTGTGTGTGTCTCTGTGTGTGTGTGTGTGTGTCTCTGTGTGTGTGTGTCTCTGTGTGTGTGTGTGTCTCTGTGTGTGTGTCTCTGTGTGTGTGTGTGTGTGTGTGTGTGTGTCTCTGTGTGTGTGTGTGTGTGTCTCTGTGTGTGTGTGTGTGTGTATGTGTCTCTGTGTGTGTGTGTGTGTCTCTGTGTGTGTGTGTGTGTTTGTGTGAGAGAGTGTCTCTGTGTCTCTGTGTGTGTCTCTGTGTGTGTCTCTTTGTGTGTGTATGTGTCTGTGTGTGTGTGTGTGTGTGTGTGTCTCTGTGTGTGTCTCTGTGTGTGTGTGTGTCTCTGTGTGTCTCTGTGTGTGTCTCTGTGTGTGTGTGTGTGTATGTGTCTCTGTGTGTGTCTCTGTGTGTGTCTCTGTGTGTGTCTCTGTGTGTGTGTGTGTCTCTGTGTGTGTCTCTGTGTGTGTGTGTGTCTCTGTGTGTGTGTGTGTGTGTGTGTGTGAGAGAGTGTGTGTGTGTGTGTGTGTGTGCGTCTCTGTGTGTGTGTGTGTCTCTGTGTTTGTCTCTGTGTGTGTGTGTTTGTGTGTGTGTGTGTGTGTCTCTTTGTGTGTGTATGTGAGAGAGTGTCTCTGTGTGTGTGTGTGTCTCTGTGTGTGTGTGTCTCTTTGTGTGTGTATGTGTGTGTGTGTGAGAGAGTGTCTCTGTGTGTGTGTGTGTGTGTGTGTGTGTGTCTCTTTGTGTGTGTATGTGTGTGTGAGTGAGTCTGATCCCCTTCGTCTCTTACAGGAGGCCAAACATCACATGAAGCGCTGCATTGACTCGGGGCTGTGGGTCCCGAACGCTCGAGCAGATGACGAGGGAGAGAAAGAGGAAGAGCCGCTGTATGAGGAGGTGAAGAAAGAGGAGCAGTGACCCCTGACCCCGTCCGCACCCGCTCCAGAGCTGTCATGATGATTAAGTGCTAATCACTGTGTGTTCCCCTCATCTGAAGCAGGCGTGTGTTTAGGGTTTGATTGGCTGTTACTCACAGGTGAATGAAGAACTGCAGTATTACAGACACAGTCAGATGAGCTGATGGATGCTGCTCTCTTTCTGTTCATACTCTGCTCTGTCAGTGCTGTCTGTTCAGTCTGATCCAGAATAAAGCAGTGGGCTGATGGGAAATCTGAGTCTGATGGGAACATGTGTCTGTGTGAAGCTGCAGCAGTCATTATCACAGTATTATCACGGTATTATCACGGTATTATCACAATTCAATTCAATTCAAGTTTATTTGTATAGCGCTTTTTACAAAATAAATCGTTACAAAGCAACTTTACAGAAAATTATGTTTCTACAATATTTAGTAGTAGCTAGTAGTTTGTGCACATTTGACAGGATTTTAGAAAAAATAATAATAATAATACAAGACGTAGTCAGCTAGACGATGAACTATCAATATTATTAATTAAGTTATTATATGATTCAGTCACACATTTAGCAATATTTGTTAGTTCTGTTTGTTGATTCAGGGTTAGCATCATCTGAGGTCCTCTGAGGGTCAGCATCATCTCTTCTCAGGTGTTCTGGATCCAGACTGGAGCTTGTTTAAATCCTAGTTACCACGGGATGTAAATCCCGTGGCGAAACATAGAAACAAAATACAGACATCATTAGCATAGCTGCTGATCCAACAAAGTAAAATTAGTTTAACCCAAGCTAATGAATAAAAATGCACCTTTGAACAGATGCAACTACACTCACAATTAAAAAGATACATTATTCGAATGCTTGGCGAAAGAGATGTGTTTTTAATCTAGATTTAAACAGAGAGAGTGTGTCTGAACCCGAACATTATCAGGAAGGCTATTCCAGAGTTTGGGAGCCAAATGTGAGAAAGCTCTACCTCCTTTAGTGGACTTTGCTATCCTAGGAACTACCAAAAGTCCAGCGTTTTGTGACCTTAGGGTGCGTGATGGGTTGTAATGTGGTAGAAGGCTAGTTAGGTACGCAGGAGCTAAACCATTTAGGGCCTTATAGGTAAGTAATGATAATTTGTAACTGATACGGAACTTAATAGGTAGCCAGTGCAGAGACTGTAAAATTGGGGTAATATGATCATATTTTCTTGACCTGGTAAGGACTCTCGCTGCTGCATTTTGGACGACCTGTAGCTTGTTTATTGACGAAGCAGGACAACCACCTAGAAGTGCATTACAATAGTCCAGTCTAGAGGTCATGAATGCATGAACTAGCTTTTCTGCATCAGAAACAGATAACATGTTTCGTAGCTTGGCAATGTTTCTAAGATGGAAGAATGCAGTTTTTGTAACATTGGAAATATGATTTTCAAAAGACAAATTGCTGTCTAATATAACACCCAGATTTCTGACTGTAGAGGAAGTAACAGTACATCCGTCTAGTTGCAGATTGTAATCTACAAGATTCTGTGTAGTGTTTTTTGGTCCAATAATTAGTATCTCTGTCTTATCCGAATTTAATTGGAGAAAATTGTGTGTCATCCAATCTTTTACATTTTTAACACACTCTGTTAGCTTAGATAATTGGGAAGTTTCATCTGGTCTCGTTGAGATATATAGCTGAGTATCATCAGCATAACAGTGGAAGCTAATTCCGTATTTTCTAATAATATTACCAAGGGGCAACATATATATTGAAAATAGAAGGGGACCTAGGACGGATCCTTGTGGCACTCCATATTTTACTGATGATAAATGAGATGACTCCCCATTTAAGTAAACTAAATGGTAGCGATCGGACCGGTAGGATCTAAACCATCTTAGAGCCTGCCCTTGAATACCTGTATAGTTTTGTAATCGATCTATGAGTATGTCATGATCTATGGTGTCGAACGCAGCACTAAGATCAAGTAAGACTAGAAATGAGATGCAGCCTTGATCTGACGCAAGGAGCAGGTCATTTGTAATTTTAACAAGTGCAGTTTCTGTGCTATGGTGGGGCCTAAAACCTGACTGAAATTCTTCATACAGATCATTTTTATGCAGGAAGGTGCTCAATTGAGCAGACACAACTTTCTCTAAAATTTTAGACATAAATGGAAGATTTGAAATAGGCCTATAATTTGCCAGTACACTAGGATCTAGTTTTGGTTTCTTAATAAGAGGCTTGATAACCGCTTGATAACAATATTATCACGGTATTATCAGAGTATTATCATGGTATTATCACGGTATTATTACGGTATTATCACAGTATTATCACTGTATTATCAGAGTATTATCACGGTTTTATCAGGGTATTATCACTGTATTATCAGAGTATTATCACTGTATTATCACGGTATTATCACAGTATTATCAGAGTATTATCAGAGTATTATCACGGTATTATCAGAGTATTATCACCGTATTATCACGGTATTATCACAGTATTATCAGAGTATTATCACCGTATTATCACCGTATTATCAGAGTATTATCACGGTATTATAACGGTATTATCAGAGTATTATCACTGTATTATCACGGTATTATAACAGTATTATCAGAGTATTATCACGTATTATCAGAGTATTATCACGGTATTATCACGGTATTATCACCGTATTATCACGTATTATCACGGTATTATCACGGTATTATCAGAGTATTATCACTGTATTATCACGGTATTATCACGGTATTATCACGGTATTATCAGAGTATTATCACGGTATTATCAGAGTATTATCACGGTATTATCACGGTATTATCACGGTATTATCACGGTATTATCACAGTAATGACCAGATCATGCTGGAAACATCAACCAAACCAGCAACGCCTCGCTGCTGCTGGAGAAGAAATAACTGGGTTTTTAATTATTGATGAGGTTCTTCAGTTTTCAGCTATATATATATAAACTAGTCAACATTTGAAGTGGATCAAAACTTTTCATCAAAGTCCTAAAACCTAAACAATACATGTTCTTGAGTTTAACTTCTGTTCATTTTTATGATCCACTTAAAATATTATGTAACTCTCTCTCTCTGTCTCTATCATAGAGTATATAAAACATATCAGTGATGCCAGGTTAGGTGTATTAATAACCTGCACCAGACCGATGTTTTCATCTAACCCGACTGCAACTCAAACCGCGAAGAAAGAAAAATAAAATGTTGTTCCTGACCCGCATTTCTAAAAGCAGTAAATGCTCATCGCAGCGTCATTGGGCCATAGACGGAGGAACTAGGCAAAAAAAAAACTAAAAACAAAAAAAACTTAATATATTCTAATTTTGTCAAGAATGATACAAACTCGTCCATTAGCTCATGATTTGTACTAAAGTAGTGTAGTCTGTCTGTGTCAGGTTCAGACAGGATCTGATCAGAGCACTTCTGAATCTCGCTCGACACACACTGGACTGATGGATCAAATCAATCAAATACATGTGCAATATTGGCTGCCATACACTGATTTTTATTTTATTTTTTTCTAGTCGACTAGTAGTTGTTCATTTAAGACATTTGTGGACAAATCGCCCCTTTATATTAATTCAATGAAGTAAATAGACTATAGCCTACAGGATAATAAGCGTTATGACCGCACACATAAAGCTTGCCACAGAGAACCGGTTAAAGTAACAATTATGAATGTGTCTAAATATGCAAGGAGACATTTAATAGTTTAGTAATAAACTTGTGTTTTCTGTGTCGCTGCTGAGATGAAGTTGACGATGCGGACTCACCATGAACACCAGAGAGAAATGCACATTTCATATTACATCAGAGAGTAGTTTATTTATTTGGTTTGAATATTTTCATTTAAAAGAAGACATTTCAATCTTTCTGTAATATATAGCCTATATTTCTCAAATCTGTAAGGCACACGCTGAGTTTCATTGCCCTCCCTCATTACATTGTTAAATATTTGCTTCTTATTTATTAAATACGGGCAACTGATTGATAAAACATTGATCAAAATTAAGATACAATTTATACAAAATGAAAATCTTTTAAAATGATTTTTCTATAAAACAAAACTTCAAAATCATGTTTCACTGCAGTCATAAACAATTATAATGTGTTCATTTAGGTGTCAGCTACAATGCACACCTTATACATTTTTAATATATATTAAAATCAATTAAAAATCATTTAGATAAAAACGAGGCCCGTTTATCACTTTCAGGCACATTCCTGTGAAAATGACCCATGGTTTTAACAATAACAGCACAAATCACTGTTCTTGTAGCGATGGTAACTGTAAATTAACCATGGTTTTGTTACTTCAAATAATAATTTACCATGAAGTATTAATATACTGTAATATGTTGTTGTTGTTGTTGCTATAAAAACAGACCTAAGCCATCAATAGCCTTTAAAATGACTTAAAATGTATTATATAAAAAACAATGAGGCAATAATGATTGGTTAATAATAACACTGTTAAAATACATAATGTAGGCAAATACAGAATAAACAATGTTATGTACATGTTATTACAAATGCCATGTGATTTCTGCTGTTACTCTTACAGGACAATCAAATCCTTGTTTAGGATACTGACCAAACATTTCATTCAAATAATTATAATATATACCTTTTTATATAAATATACCTTTTTGCTATAGATGGCACAGGCTTTATAATTTCTTCAACAAAAAAAGGTGCATATCACAACCCTTACAAAAATAAACCATGGTTTTATCATAGTAAAACTGCTTAGTTTCCTTTTGCATGATTTCTGAATGCTTGAGACTAAATTAGATCATAATAAAGTTATAGCCACAGGTAAATGTTGAGAGCTACAATTGTAGTTTGTAAATAATACATTTCATTAATATAGTTGTTTATTTGATTAAAGTTCTATGTTCACCCCTATAGGTGTTTATTTCCTTCATCGTATTTGAGGAACACACATCTGACCAGCAGCGGACCTGTGTTTAAACATAACCTTATTCTTTCTGCACAAATGTGAGCCAGCAGTTTGCATGATTATTATTTTCCCCAGATATGACAAAATCCAAATGATGTGTCATTAGTAACCCTTTTAAATAATCAATAATTGTTTGGGGAATTTTTTGGGGAAAATCGTGTTTTATGTTCGGTCACAATTGTGACCGGTGGGACAATGTGTTAATAACATATTTCTGCAGTTATTAAAATGGTTATATACCTCAGCTCAGCTATTTTAAACTGTAATATAGTAATATAGTTTTTGATCTCTCTCTAGATGTATTATATACCTGTAAGCCCTCACAGTACTAATAGAAGAAAATCAGATATGGAAACATTATCTTGTGGCAGACACTTGTTTGTTGTCACGACCGGCTCAAAGCCGTGACAAATGGGAAGGAGGACATAGTCAGGTTGGTATGTTGCAACAAAGATATTTATTAATATAAATAAAGAACATAAAATAAGAAATCAACAAACCAAAACACGATTCCGTCAACAAACGAATGCTCCAAGCATCCAACAGAACAGAGTTAAACTAATCATAACCTCAAAATAGCCAAAGCAAAACCAAACAGCCGGGAGTTCACCCTCCACACCAAACAGAGCTGACACTAGGGAAGGAACAGGTGTACACAATTCCGTTGACGAGCCTTCCAACCACACCCACTGACCGGTCTTAGTGGAAGTAACGAGGGACTCGTCACATTGTACAGATTAAGTTTCATTCATTTATTAATTTGATCGCTTGCATCTCTAATAGTAAGAATCTTCACCTTGTTTAATTCAAGTCAAGATATTAATAGAGCATCCACAATACACACATGGTTTCAAAGCAGCTTCTAGTAAGCTCTGTTACCTCTACAGTGGTCACCTAAGTCCTAAATGTGTGAGAAAGAACCTACAGAGTGTGTTTTATGTTATCCATGGAAAGTTACAGCTGTTCAGACTGTGTAACATTGGAAGAGCAGAGGGATATAAGGTGGAGGACAGGAACTCAGCGTTGCTGTACGACTGTCTAACCTGGTGTAAGCTGATATCAGCAACAAACACACAAACCACTCAGCCAGGCTTTTATTTAAAGAGATTTACATATTTTATTGTAAGTGTGTGTAAAATGGGTTTCAATAAGCGCGTGACGTGGACACGCAAAAAAAAGAAAAAAAGAAATCTGGCTGTTGTTTGATTTGATAAGATAATAGAGCATTTTAAAACAAATACAATTAATCAGTTTAAGGGATGTACACAATTATTTTAAATCAGTCTGAACTAAATCCAAAATAAAGGTTAAAATAATTAATTTCTGTCGAAACAACGAAAAAGAATGATTCGAGTCAAACTACTACTATTGCGCATGCGCTGATGACCGGAAATCCACGTGACCTCGTCAGTTCGCGCGCGTGCCATTAACGAGCTGGAGTCCAGTCTGTGGTGGAGTGCTGGTAAGATCAAAAATCTTTTATTATTGTCTGCATTGTGCTGATGGAGAGTAAAATAAAGATTAAATCAGTCAGATTTCTACGGTCCCGTGGGGTGACTTTGTTCGGTTTACTCGGTTATCGTGGTCTCGAGATGCTCTGTTGAGTGAAGTCAGAAAGATCTTTCTTCCTCACCATATTTCATGAGAACTGTGACTTTCTTAATAATGTGGAAGAACCTCAGAAGACCTGACAAACTATTGCCCAAACCAGTCTGAGATTACCTGAAGTGATGTGAAATCTGACTCTTTACTGAACAGAAATCCTATCCATATGTTGAATAATAACACAGTGCGTGTTGAGACAACATCCAAATGTGTGGAAATAGGTGTCATAATTATATCAAGTAATAATTAATTATAATAAGTACATTAAGACCAATGATTTATTTCTTGAGTGCAGCGGTCAGCGTGATTAAACCGCAGAACAGATCTCTCTTAACACAGACTTTAAGAAGAAGAGATGGATGTGTGCTTCAAGAGAAGGACAGGTAAGTGAAGTCATTGTCCTGCTGTATACGGCTCGTTTTCTGTGTTTTCTGACTAAAAGAGAAATAAATAAATATATAAAATACTAACCTGTGTAAAAACAAAGACCATGAATTACAACAGAACAAAGAAATTGAACTTAAAACACTCAAAGCACTGAATAAGAAACATTATATTGTATAAACACAAATAGACTGAATAGAGTTCACTGAATAAATTCAATATACATTTATGGTTATTAATTAAAGAAACCTAAAACCTGTGGGGATGATGACTGTGTTTATCTGATTATATGTTCGGTCCGTTGGTTCAGCTATCACTAGTCAAATAAACAAGCTGTGGACTTTAATCTTTTCATTTAATTGATCTATTTTAACCTCATGTTTTTCTCTGTGAACAGTAGTGAGGGGCGTGGGGGGGCTCTACTGATATCCATCACTACTCACTCACTTCTGTTATCTCCTTAATTTAAGGAAAAGCTCAGAACATAATGATCCACATTCATCTAACAGTGTTCTTCCCCAAGATGTAGTTTTAACGTTCCCAGACCTTTCCAAATGTGTTTCTGTCTGTGCTGTGAATCAGATCTGAGTCTCTCAGGAGCAGGAGATGATGCCCTCGTGCAGGAGATGATGCCCTCGTGCAGGAGATGATGACCTCGTGCAGGAGATGATGACCTCGTGCAGGAGATGATGACCTCATGGAGACATGAAGCCGAACACATCGCTGTAGTGTTTCCTGCTGCGTCTCACACATCACGAGAAGACAAGAAACACACTGTACACAGTACACATAACACGCAATAGAAGTAACTTGACTTTAAAATATAAGTTTAATGAAGTATCACAGACACAGAGTAGATTTCTTATTATTGGATGCCTTTTGATGTGAAACATCAGGTGACCATAAGACACTCGCTCCTCTTGTGATTAAAGCACGGACCACAGATCTGTATTTACATCCCCTTTATTAAACACATCAGGTCACGCTATCAGTGTTCCAGAGCTTTCTGAAGACGAACACACACTTCCTGTTCCCCCAGAGAAACCATCATCTCTGCCACACTGGGACCCTGCTGCAGACACACACAACAGACCGTTACAGCAGTGTGTGTGCGTGTGCGTGTGTGTGTGTGTGTGTGTGCGTGTGTGTGTCACCTGTTGTGCACTCAGAGCGAGTCTCAGCACTCTCATGGCTCCGCTGTATTTGGTGTTCTTCAGTCTGCTGGCGATCAGTTTGAGCTCAGAGTTCAGATGCTCTGTGGACAGGAATGAGCCGCTGGATGCCACCAGCCTGACCACAAACACACATTACCACACACATGAACACACTAATAACATGCCCACGCACGTGTGTGTGTGTGTGAGAGAAACTCACTGCATGACTGCTGCTGTGATGTCATCCACCTCTGTGCTCACTTCCTGCAGCTGCTGACGCGTGACTTTCGGCCGGATCCACAGATATGTATGTGTGTGATCGAGTAGCTCTCGCAGCGAGCAGATGTGACCCTGAAGCGCACACACACACACACACACACACACACACACAGTGACAGGAGAGTTCAATCAGACACTCACTCAAACACACAAAGCTCAGTGCTGCGTTCGACACTATTGACCACAACATTCGTTTGTGAAATCTCTCACAACCCACCAAAATATTTGAGAAAAATAAAAACGGTTGACATTAAGCCTAATCTTACTTAAAAGTTTGATGACAGAATTAAAGTATTTAATAAAAATATAAATTTTATTTTAGAGTACGCCTGAAAAATAGCTACTACAGTGAATTCCCACAACAACTCAGTAGCCATATGCTGGAGAATCCGGCCCGCCATCGCAGGCAGCAGCACACTTCAACAGATATCCCCTGCTCAGGGAGTAGGGAGCAATGAACACTGTGTGGGGATCACGTCAATCAGAACACAGTTCATTCACATAGCTCTCTTCTAACGAGCTGGTATCTGAATCCAGTCGCCCGGATCCAGTACGTATCCAGACCAGATGGTGGATCAGCACCTAGAAAGGACCTCTACATCCCTGAAAGACAGCGGAGACCAGGACAACTAGAGCCCAGATACAGATCCCCTGTAAAGACCTTGTTTCAGAGGAGCACCAGGACAAGACCACAGGAAACAGATGATTCTTCTGCACAATCTGACTTTGCTGCAGCCTGGAATTGAACTACTGGTTTCGTCTGGTCAGAGGAGAACGGAGCACTATTTTGACACACTATTTCTCTGTGTAATACTTTAAAGCTACTTTGACACAATTTGCATTGCACTATAGAAATACCGAAATGAACAAAACAAAAGGAAAGCGCGAGTGATGGCGTTGGCTCGGTTTGCTCTGCTACCTTGCGCAGCTGCAGGACTCTCTGCATGTAGTGTGTCTCCAGGACGGAGCGGTCGCTGATCCGAGAGCCGTGTGTGTGAAGAACCTGCTGACGCAGCTCATCCAGCAGCACAGCACACTGCTCCTCATCCTCGATCCTGTGCTGCAGATGAACCCTACACACACACACACACACACACAGCTGAAACACTCTGTGATCAGCTGACCTTTATCAGGACGCACAAGACTACACTTATTTCATAGTGCAGTACAGACTGTTCATCTGCATGTGTGACAGCTTTAACTAAAGAAACACCTGTTGAACTCGTCTAGTTTGTCCAGATCCAGCAGAGCAGAGTGCGTCGTGATCTTGGAAATGTTAAACTCACAAACTAATTCATCCAGGCGCCGACCGATCCGATTATCTGCATAAAAGAAAAAAACATTAACGAATGATTTTAAGTGTATGATGAATATTTACTTTCACCAAACCCAGTCGAATGATTGATCATTCTTTTCTTGTTTACTACTAGCACATTCTGATGATGTTTAATTCCTCTATAGTAATCTGCATCATAGCATACAAGTCAATAGGTGTCATTATCATACAGTCTACCTACATCGTACCAAAGTTTAATAGATCCATTTAGTGATCTTACAGGATAGCTACAATCATCATGTTCCTGGACACACTCACCTCTGAAGCCGGATCCGGCGTGAGTGACTATGTCCAGCAGGGTCTCGGGCAGCACACCCTGCTCTCTGAAACGCTGGACGAAGATGTCTCCTTGTCTCTTGGACAGCTTAGTGCCGTCACGGTTGAGCAGCAGTGGCAGGTGTGCGTAAGCGGGTGGTGTCCAGCGCAGTGCGCGGAACAGCTGCAGGTGTTTGGAGGTGGAGATCAGCCACTCAGAGCCGCGCAGCACATGACTGATGTTCATGTGATGGTCGTCCACCACACTAGCAAGGTGATAGGTGGGGAAGCCGTCAGCCTTCAGGATGACCGGATCTCCCTCCGCTGCTGCCGGATCGTGCCGTGTCCAGCCAAAGATCAGGTCCTGGAAAACCTCTGCACCTGAGTCCAGCTTGAAGCGGATCACACACGGAATCCCCTGAGCCAGCTTTTGCTGCACCTGCTCCGGCGGCACCTCTCGACAGCGGTTATCATAACTGCAGAGACGGAGGAGACAGGTGTGAAAGAGGAGAAATGGAGGAGACAGGTGTGAAAGAGGAGAGACGGAGGAGACAGGTGTGAAAGAGGAGAGACGGAGGAGACAGGTGTGAAAGAGGAGAGACGGAGGAGACAGGTGTGAAAGAGGAGAGACGGAGGAGACAGGTGTGAAAGAGGAGAGACGGAGGAGACAGGTGTGAAAGAGGAGGGACAGGTGTGAAAGAGGAGAGATGGAAGAGAGGTGTGAAAGAGGAGAGACAGAGGAGACAGGTGTGAAAGAGGAGAAACAGAGGAGACAGGTGTGAAAGAGGAGAGATGGAGGAGACGGGTGTGTGATGGAGGAGAGATGGAGGAGACAGGTGTGAAAGAGGAGAGACGGAGGAGACAGGTGTGAAAGAGGAGAGACGGAGGAGACAGGTGTGAAAGAGGAGGGACAGGTGTGAAAGAGGAGAGATGGAAGAGAGGTGTGAAAGAGGAGAGATGGAGGAGACAGGTGTGAAAGAGGAGAGATGGAGGAGACGGGTGTGTGATGGAGGATAGATGGAGGAGACGGGTGTGTGATGGAGGAGAGATGGAGGAGACGGGTGTGTGATGGAGGAGAGACGGAGGAGACAGGTGTGTGATGGAGGAGAGACGGATGGAAGAGACAGAGGAGACAGGTGTGAAAGAGGAGAGACAGAGGAGACAGGTGTGAAAGAGGAGAGACGGAGGAGACAGGTGTGTGATGGAGGAGAGACGGATGGAAGAGACAGAGGAGACAGGTGTGAAAGAGGAGAGACAGGAGACAGGTGTGAAAGAGGAGAGATGGAGGAGACAGGTGTGAAAGAGGAGAGATGGAGGAGACAGGTGTGAAAGAGGAGAGACGGATGGAAGAGACAGAGGAGACAGGTGTGAAAGAGGAGAGACAGGAGACAGGTGTGAAAGAGGAGAGATGGAGGAGACAGGTGTGAAAGAGGAGAGACAGTTGTGAAAGAGGAGAGATGGAAGAGAGGTGTGAAAGAGGAGAGACAGAGGAGACAGGTGTGAAAGAGGAGAGATGGAGGAGACGGGTGTGTGATGGAGGAGAGATGGAGGAGACGGGTGTGTGATGGAGGAGAGATGGAGGAGACGGGTGTGTGATGGATGAGAGACGGATGGAAGAGACAGAGGAGACAGGTGTAAAAGAGGAGAGACAGAGGAGACAGGTGTGAAAGAGAAGAGATGGAGGAGACGAGTGTGTGATGGAGGAGAGACGGATGGAAGAGACAGAGGAGAAAGGGGTGTGAAAGAGGAGAGACAGAGGAGACAGGTGTGAAAGAGGAGAGACAGAGGAGACAGGTGTGAAAGAGGAGAGATGGAGGAGACGGGTGTGTGATGGAGGAGAGATGGAGGAGACGAGTGTGTGATGGAGGAGAGATGGAGGAGACGGGTGTGTGATGGAGGAGAGATGGATGGAAGAGACAGAGGAGACGGGTGTGAAAGAGGACAGACAGGGGAGACGGGTGTGAAAGAGGAGAGACGGGAGACAGGTGTGAAAGAGGAGAGACAGAGGAGACAGGTGTGAAAGAGGAGAGACGGAGGAGACAGGTGTGTGATGGAGGAGAGACGGATGGAAGAGACAGAGGAGACAGGTGTAAAAGAGGAGAGACAGAGGAGACAGGTGTGAAAGAGAAGAGATGGAGGAGACGGGTGTGTGATGGAGGAGAGACGGATGGAAGAGACAGAGGAGAAAGGGGTGTGAAAGAGGAGAGACAGAGGAGACAGGTGTGAAAGAGGAGAGATGGAGGAAACGGGTGTGTGATGGAGGAGACAGGTGTGAAAGAGGAGAGATGGATGGATGAGACAGAGGAGACAGGTGTGAAAGAGAAGAGATGGAGGAGACGGGTGTGAAAGAGAAGAGATGGAGGAGACGGGTGTGAAAGAGGAGAGACGGAGGAGACAGGTGTGAAAGAGGAGAGACAGGGGAGACGGGTGTGAAGGAGGAGAGACAGGGGAGACAGGTGTGAAAGAGGAGAGATGGAGGAGACAGGTGTGAAAGAGGAGAGACAGGGGAGATGGGTGTGAAAGAGGAGAGACGGATGGAAGAGACAGGGGAGACGGGTGTGAAAGAGGAGAGACGGATGGAAGAGACAGAGGAGACAGGTGTGAAAGAGGAGAGACGGAGGAGACGGGTGTGTGATGGAGGAGAGACGGATGGAAGAGACAGGGTGTGAAAGAGGAGAGACAGAGGAGACGAGTGTGAAAGAGGAGAGACAGAGGAGACGGGTGTGAAAGAGGAGAGACGGAGGAGACGGGTGTGTGATGGAGGAGAGACGGATGGAAGAGACGGGTGTGAAAGAGGAGAGACAGGGGAGACGGGTGTGAAAGAGGAGAGACAGAGGAGACAGATGTGAAAGAGGAGAGACGGAGGAGACAGGTGTGTGATGGAGGAGAGACGGATGGAAGAGATGGATGGAAGAGACAGAGGAGACAGGTGTGAAAGTGGAGAGACAGAGGAGACAGGTGTGAAAGAGAAGAGATGGAGGAGACAGGTGTGTGATGGAGGAGAGACGGATGGAAGAGACGGGTGTGAAAGAGGAGAGACAGAGGAGACAGGTGTGAAAGAGGAGAGACAGAGGAGACAGGTGTGAAAGAGAAGAGATGGAGGAGAAGGGTGTGTGATGGAGGAGAGACGGATGGAAGAGACAGAGGAGACAGGTGTGAAAGAGGAGAGACAGAGGAGACAGGTGTGAAAGAGGAGAGACGGAGGAGACAGGTGTGAAAGAGGAGAGACCGAGGAGACAGGTGTGTGATGGAGGAGAGACAGATGGAAGAGACAGAGGAGACAGGTGTGAAAGAGGAGAGACAGAGGACACAGGTGTGAAAGAGGAGAGACCGAGGAGACAGGTGTGAAAGAGGAGAGATGGAGGAGACGGGTGTGTGATGGAGGAGAGACGGAGGAGACAGGTGTGAAAGAGGAGAGATGGATGGAAGAGACAGAGGAGACAGGTGTGAAAGGGGGAGACGGAGGAGACAGGTGTGAAAGAAGAGATGGAGGAGACGGGTGTGAAAGAGGAGAGACGGAGGAGACAGGTGTGAAAGAGGAGAGACGGGGGAGACGGGTGTGAAAGAGGAGAGACGGAGGAGACAGGTGTGTGATGGAGGAGAGACGGATGGAAGAGACAGAGGAGACGGGTGTGAAAGAGGAGAGACAGAGGAGACAGGTGTGAAAGAGGAGAGATGGAGGAGACAGGGGTGTGAAAGAGGAGAGACAGAGGAGACAGGTGTGAAAGAGGAGAGACAGAGGAGACGGGTGTGAAGGACCTTCTTTCTTTGTGTGAATATTTGGGTGGTGTTATTCAAATCTTCCCACACAGTGACCTAGATATTTGGTGGTGTCATCATCACAACACCTCTCTCCCCAGAATGGCATGAACTCTTGAATAGCTTTGAATCCATTGGTCTGTGTCAGTTACCCAATCAGTGGGTGTGTTCCCAAACTCCACCTTCTTTGAACTGCAATTGTTTTTTTCCTCATTCTGCGGCGGTCCTACAGTAGAACAACATCTCCTGAATACACTGGAGTGTTGAACAGTTGAGCTGCACAAATATATCCGCACCTGTATGATCACTCGCAGAGACTTTATTTGTAGAAAGAAATCGCAATGAAGTTTGGTGTCGAAGACCCGGAGTTATGCAAAAAAAACGACAGTAAATGAATTGCCAAACAAACATACAATAATAAATCTTTGTTTTTATCAAGAGTAAATCATGGCACCACATAAATTATAAAAAGGTGTAACAATTTACCCAACACTATAAAAACAAATAAATGAATTCACACTTCCCCTAAAGGACTGATTATGGATCTTTTGCATTGCAAACATGACACTTGGCTCTGAACTGCTGCTAAACATGATTCTTTTGTCTATTATATTCTGATCATCGGGGCCCGTCTCACTCCTAGATTGTCTACACGTTGCGAGTCATGTTTACATTAATCTATACCCCACCTCCAGATGCGTACAATGCCGTTTTAGTGCCACGTTGAAAAAAATAATCTAAGATTACGAGATTAAAGTCTAAATATTACAAGAATAAAGTTGTAATATTTCGAGAATAAGGTCGAAGAAACAACTCATTCAGAATTCAATCAATTTTTCTAGAAACATTAAGACTTTATTCTCCAAACATTTCAACTTTTCACTAAATATTACGACTTTAATCTCATAATTTTACAACATGGCACTAAAACGCTGTCGCAGCAGCGCGAGGGACAGTTCTGAAAAAATATACGGTCACAGTCTTTTCAAACTTCTTTTTTACTTTGAAGTATATTGGGGCCTTTGGCCTCTCCCCGGCGTCAGTGTGTTTACCGCGGCACTTGTCCGCTGCGCTGGGCGTCTCTCTTCAGCAGATCCAGCCTCTGATTGGAGCAGAAGCAGTAGTAGGCGTGTCCCGTCTGCAGGAGAGTAGACGCCGCCTGTGAGTAGAGCTGCAGTCGCTCGGACTGAACATACGGCCCATAATCCCCTCCTCTGCGGCGGCTCTCGTCCGGCGGGATGCCTGCAACACAGACAGAAGACAGAAAGATCTGTACTGCCAGGTACGTTTACACATACAAGGAACATGTTTTAATGACACCAGCTTCCAGTACACAGAGACAATTATAACACAGATAGTAAAAATAAGATGTGAATGAAATACACAAGCATCAAGGTTCCTCATACACTGATTTATTTGTGGCGGCTCGTCACAATATCAGAACTGACCGCCGCAAATATCCACCGCCATCAGCTCCAGCATCTCATGAGAGTGACCATGTGCAGAGCAGGGGTCACGAGGACTGAGGTTGAGAAAGTAGAAGATCCGAGGCGCGAACACAGACCCCACGTCATAAATGTTAATTAATGTGACCTCATCTGCTGCCACAAGTGTTCCTGCAGTACAGGAACCTGAATGACTCCACTGCAGTCACAGTGCTGTTCATGATGGTGAGTGAAGTACTCCATCATCTCCACCATCATCATGAGCGTGTGTTCATCGGGACAGCACCTTTCACTGATATAGAAACACGTCACGTCACCACACTATTCCCTGCAGATTCTGCATCGCTCGGACCGAACTCGACAGGAAGCTCTTTAGCTTTTAGAAGTGTATAGATATCAGAAAGAACAGTTCATTTAACAGAAGTGCACCACATAAGAAGGACAGAAATGAAGAGCTCCGTCTCTCAGAGAGCACACACACACCTGCCCACTCCAGCATGTCCTCTATATCGTCTGCGGCTCCGGGGACCAGCCGGCTCCGGTCAGTGTCCTCCAGACGCAGGAGGAAGGCCCCGCCGTGCTGTCTGCTGAACAAGTAGTTATAGAGCGCTGTACGCAGACCCCCGAGATGCAGAAACCCTGAGCGGACACACACAACACACACCAGGTCACGATCAAGACCAATGCTCTCACACACTCACAATTCATCAACACAGTCGTTTTGCTTGTTTACCATCATTACACACTTGATTCTGTGAACCAGAAATATTACAGCAACATCAGAGCGCTGGTGTCTTAACTCTTAATCACACATCACTTTAATATTAATATTAATCTAACGCCAGGATGATTCTGAAGGAAAACTGTTCACATATCTGTCACACAGATAGACCACATGCTCTTATTTCAGGAATGTTTTCTATTTTGCGGATATTTCCGGTCTTCGGTCAGAAACACTGTGAAGTCATGGCCTGATCACATTCAGGATCACAGATGATATAATCGTAGATTATTAGGTTATAAAATCGATGATATCGTAGGAGATAATGACAGCTGTTTGTGTATCTTCGGCTCTGTGTAGTAAATACTGCTCCGTCTGAGAGCAGGTGGAAATACCACATTAATAACATGTTTTAAATTACAAACCCAATTCCAAAAATGTTGGGACTCTTTACAAATTGTGAATAAAAACAGAATGCAATGATGTGGACGTTTCGAATTTCAATATTTTATTCAGAATGCAACATAGATGACATATCAAATGTTTAAACTGAGACAATTTATCATTGTAAGGGAGAAATAAGTTGATTTTAAATTTCATGGCATCAATACATCTCAACAAAGTTGGGACAAGTCCATGTTTACCAATGTGTCGCATCCCCTTTTCTTTCTATAGCAGTCTGCAAACGTCTGGGGACTGAGGAGACAAGCTGCTCAAGTTTAGGAATAGGAATGTTGTCCCATTCTTGTCTAATACAGGCTTCTAGTTGCTCAACTGTCTTAGGTCTTCTTTTGTCTTTATGATGCACCAAATGTTTTCTATGGGTGAAAGATCTGGACTGCAGGCTGGTCATTTCAGTATCCGGATCCTTCTTCTACGCAGCCATGAAAATGCAAAATGCATGTTGGAAAATGCTTCTGAACTGAGCGCTGATAACAACTTGGGTTGTCCTTGTCCTCTTTAGTCCAGATGACATGGTGTCCCAGTTTTCCAAAAAGAACTCAAAATTTTGATTCGTCTGACACACAGAACAGTTTTACACTTTGTCCATCTTAAATGAGCCTTGGTCCAGAGAAAACATCTGCACTTCTGGATCATGATTAGATATGGCTTCTTTTTTGACCTATAGAGTTTTAGCTGGTAACGGTGAATGACACACAATGTTTTCTGGAAGTATTCCTGAGCCCATGTTGTGTTCTCCAGTACAGTATCATTCCTGTAAGTGATGCAGTGCCGTCTAAGAGCTGAAGATCACGGGCATCCAGTATGGTTTTCAGGCCTTGACCCTTACACACAGAGATTGTTCCAGATTCTCTGAATCTTTGGATGGTATTATGCACTGTAGATGATGATAACTTCAAATTCTTTGCAGTTTTTCTCTGAGAAACTCCTTTCTGATATTGCACCACTATTTTTCGCCGCAGCATTGGGGGAATTGGTGATCCTCTGCCCATCTTGACTTCTGATAGACACTTTCACTCTGAGAGGCTCTTTTTATACCCAATCATGTTCCCAATTGACCTAAT
The DNA here is from genome assembly GCF_003368295.1 of Carassius auratus. Taxonomy (NCBI): domain Eukaryota; kingdom Metazoa; phylum Chordata; class Actinopteri; order Cypriniformes; family Cyprinidae; genus Carassius; species Carassius auratus. The sequence continues at coordinate 43,370 of NW_020524473.1, forward strand.
AAGTGGTTAAATTGGTCCTCCAGCTGTTCCTTATATGTACATATATCTTTTCCGGTCTCTTATTGCTACCTGTCCCATCACTATATAAAATCATCAGGGCAGCGCTGACCTGTAATGTGGTCAGGAGAGCTGCTGGAACTATATTCGCCTTGCGTTCCCGGAAGAACTCTCGTCAGCCAATCAGATTCAAGCATTCAAAGGCCTCGTGGTATAAAATATGATAATCAAGTATTATTTAATGATACAATTACAATTAAAACTTGATAACCATGTTTGAATGCATATTAATCATTTTAACAGTGTTTTAACTGGACTTGTGGTGGTGCTTTTTGTCATTCAGTGTTTCTAAAATAATAATAATAATAAATAAAACAATAGGGAAGAAATTAACAAAAATAGCGCTTACAGGATCAGGTGTGTTAGATTAGTGTAGAGCTGTGAGTCTGAGTGCAGCTGCGCCTCTGATTGGTCAGACCACCTGTCAATCATGCTCCCTGCTAACGGTCAATCAATGAAACATGGACAGTGTCCGGGTACTTTAAGGTTCGGATCACATTATAAGCATAATTTGGATGTTTTTAGTTATCTTTGCCCCATCACGTCTCTAAGCCGCTAGCAGCCCAAAACTAAACAGTTTAATCGACTGCGTCTCTCATCTACTGAACATCTTTCAGCGCAACATCTGTCCTTCTTTATTTAAAGAGCTAATAACAGCCATAGACTGCGCTTTCTCTTCTGTCCTCAGTTCCTAAAGTCATCTTCTCTGTGTGAGGACTGCTGTCTGGAGCTGTGAGCCTCTCATCTTAGCTAATATCAAAGGTATGACATATTTCAAATGCAAAAACATTTATTTAATTGTTTGATCAAAGTGATTGCCAGTCTCCCCTAACTCTATGCCTCTGAGTAAAATAATATACATATTAAAACACAAAAGGAGCAGGTCAAGACGCCGAGCAGGGATTGTGTCATGTTTACAGCTGTACTTGAGCACTTTACACATTGCTTGTTTGTGCTGTTTGAAAGCTTCTGAACTCTCCTGAAGGACACAGCTGCTGTAGAGCTGTTATTGACCGCCAGAGGGCGGAGAAGAGCGCAGTGGCAGAATCTGCGCAGCACCGAAGTAGCCTCGGAAGCCTCGTTCGGCACATCTACTAGATATTACACATATTACATGTTAGATATGATATATGTTACCTGTGGGACTCGGAGCGAAGCGGACGCGTGGCGCGGGCGCGGGGTGTCTCGTGCACACGCCTCTGCGCGAGCTGGGTCTCCTCCAGCACACCTTCCTCAAAACACAGAACATCTCCAGCGTCCATGAACCCGCGACTTCCGGAGAACCGCCGCGGCACTTCCTGTTTCACAAAGCAAAACAAAAGTCTCTACTTCCACACGCTCGATCAGAGAGAGCTCTAGCGCTTCTGACAATGAAAACATGGAAATGCTTACGTTACATACATTAAAACATTAACAGGTTTCTTGTTTACCAGGTTATAAATAGTTTGGATATTGTTTAACTTATTATTTAAAAATTAGTAATAACTATTTCCAAACTTGCATTTATGTATATTATATTTTGCCAACAAAAGTAATAAATTAATAAAATAACATTCCTTATGGAATGACACGCCGTAAGTGGACAAAAAATAAAATACAATATTTTTTTTAACAAAGTTCATACCTGGGCATAATATAACCAAAAACTGTCTGAATAAGGACAACCCCAAAATGAAAAAAAAAAAAAAAAAACGTTTTGATGCCAGTGTCGCCTGACGTCACTACTTTTTCCTGTTTGTTCCAGGGGGCAAGGAACTCGACCGGAAGTTGAAGTCGGGTGGGGGCTGCCATCTTTTAGCAGAACTTCACTTGCGTTAGCATTCCCATTGACTCCCATTCATTTTGGCGTCACTTTGACAGCGAATAACTTTACATCTGAGGCTTTTAAAGACTCCGTTTGTCCATTATTTATTTCTTAAGATACACGACAATGTATAAAGGGCTCCATTACCTTCTATGTTACATTATGCCCCCGTATAAACCGTTTTTGTAAAAAATAGGCTAACGGTTGCGTCATAACCACTCGTCTCTCTGTAGCATTACCGTACAGACAGGAGCAGAAGCTCGCAGGCAATTAACTTAATATGGCATACTGGCGTTACATTTTAAAATACTATACAAAATAATTAATCAGAATACTTACTCCTGCTCACTCACGACAAAGAACTCCCGGCTCAAGCTCGCCGTCTCTGCAAGATTAACGATGACAGTTTGCACGCACAGCTACTTAGAAGATTTACATCTGTCAGACAGGTTGCTGACGTCGTCAAGCTTCGTTTGAGTCTGCGCGTCAGAAACGGAAGTGCTAAAAAACGCTAAAAATGGGCTTCACTTGTCTCAATTGAGTTTCAATGGGGTTGCTGTGTCCATTTCTTTTACTGTCTATGGTTTGTTCCAGGCGGCGAGTTGAAGTCGGCCGGGTGCTGCCATCTTGTAGCAGAACTTCACTTGTGTTAGCATACCATTGACTCCCATTCATTTTGGCGTCACTTTGACAGCGAATAACTTTACATCTGAGGCGTTTAAAGACTCCGTTTGTCCATTATTTATTTCTAAAGATACACGACAATGTATAAAGGGCTCCATTACCTTCTATGTTACATTATGGCCCCGTAGAAACAGTTTTTGTAAAAAATAGGCTAACGATTGCGTCATAACCACTCGACTCTCTGTCGCATTACCGTACAGACAGGAGGAGAAGCTCGCAGGCAATTAACTTAATATGGCGTACTGGCGTTACATTTTAAAATACTATACAAAATAATTAATCAGAATACTTACTCCTGCTCACTCACGACAAAGAACTCCCCGCTCAAGCTCGCCGTCTCTGCAAGATTAACGATGGCAGTTTGCACGCACAGCTACTAGAAGATTTACATCTGTCAGACAGGTTGCTGACGTCATCAAGCTTCGTTTGAGTCTGCGCGTCAGAAACGGAAGTGCTAAAAAACGCTAAAAATGGGCTTCAATTGTCTCAGTTGAGTTCCAATGGGGTCGTTGTGTCCATTTCTTTTACTGTCTATGGTTTGCTCCTCTAGATAGCGTCATGTAATCATAGACCTCATATAGGGTAACCACCTGCTAATAAGCCCAAGGGGGGACAAGGGGTATGTTTCTGAGGGACAATGTGGGACACCTTGTGCGACGGTGCCCCCACCCCATGGGCAGACTCACTGATAGTGGTTTACCCATTTCTAGCACATACCATCTTACATGGTATATTAATAATGCCCTATTCCCCTAAACATGTGTAATTGCTGATGTACTGTATGCTTATGACAGTATCGACAAATGCACTTCCACTTACGATTTACTTTAGCTATTTAATTTATTTATAATAATAATAATAATAATAAGTTTTATTTATATACTTTATACAGTACTTTTTATACTGCAGCACACCTGCAAAGCGTTAGCACTCGTTAGCTTGTCATTAGCGTTTTCTTTTCTCCTCTCCTCTCCTCTCTCACGCTGCAGTTTTCCACAAGTTCATCAAACAACCGCAGTAAGAATATTTCATCAAGCACGGTGAGTAATGGCTTCTCCTACAATTGTTATTTGCACCTCTTGCCACATGTACAGTTTATCTATCTCTGTCGCTGATGAGGGATTCACATGTGATAAATGCAGGGAAACAGTTAGGCTGACAGAGAAGATTTCAGAATTAGAGACACGCATCCAAACTTTAATTGAGGACAGTAAGAACGTTAGGGCTCTAGATACGGCTTTGGATGCGTCTAGCTCAGGGATTCCTGTACATTGTCCGGTTCCAGCAGAGCCCCTGCAGCAGGGCAACTGGGTGACGGTGAGGCAGCGTAGTCGTGGGTCAAAACACCGCTCTTCTGTTCCGATCAAAACATTAAACAGGTTCTCCCCACTCAGTGATGCACCCACTGAGAAACCTGATGAAAGTGCTCTAGTTATTGGCGATTCTATTGTACGGAACGTGAATATAGAGACACCAGCCACCATAGTCAAATGTTTACCGGGAGCCAGAGCGCCTGACATCTTGGCAAATTTAAAAGTGCTGGCTAATGCTAAACTTAAATACAGTAAGATTGTTATTCATGCCGGCGCTAATGATGTTCGACTTCGCCAGTCGGAGATCACTAAAAATAACTTTAAAGAGGTGTGTGAACTTGCAAGCACGATGTCAGACACTGTAATATGCTCTGGTCCCCTCCCTGCTTACCGTGGTGACGAGATGCATAGCAGATTGTCATCACTCAATGGCTGGATGTCTAAGTGGTGCCCACAGAATAACATAGGTTATATAGACAATTGGACGAGCTTTTGGGGCAGACCTGACCTGTTTAAAAGAGATGGTCTTCATCCCTCCTGGGGTGGCGCCACTCTTCTGTCTAGAAATATGGCAAATAGTCTTAGTGCATCAGACAGTGCACTATAGACCCCCTGAGGAACAGTTCCACTCATTCTCTACTATAGGAGAGGAAGAATTGTATAAACTTGTTAAATCATCTAAACTTACAACATGTATGTTAGACCCTATACCATCTAAGCTCTTAAAAGAGGTGCTTCCAGAAGTCATAGGTCCTCTTCTGACTATTATTAATTCCTCATTGTTATTAGGACATGTCCCCAAAACCTTCAAACTGGCTGTTATTAAGCCTCTCATAAAAAAGCCACAACTTGACCCCAGAGAACTAGTTAATTATAGACCAATCTCGAATCTCCCTTTTCTGTCCAAGATACTAGAAAAGGTGGTATCCTCACAATTATATTCCTTCTTAGAGAAAAATGGTATATGTGAGGATTTCCAGTCAGGATTTAGACCGTATCATAGTACTGAAACTGCTCTCCTTAGAGTTACAAATGATCTGCTCTTATCATCTGATCGTGGGTGTATCTCTCTATTAGTTTTATTGGATCTTAGTGCTGCGTTTGACACAATTGACCACAACATTCTTTTGCATAGACTTGAACACTTTGTTGGCATCAGTGGAAGTGCATTAGCATGGTTTAAATCGTACTTATATGGCCGCCATCAGTTCGTAGCAGTGAATGAAGATGTATCATATCGATCACAAGTGCAGTATGGAGTACCTCAAGGCTCAGTTCTAGGGCCGCTACTCTTCACGCTTTATATGTTACCCTTGGGAGATATCATCAGGAAACACGGTGTTAGCTTTCACTGTTATGCTGATGATACGCAGCTCTATATTTCCTCGCAGCCCGGTGAAACACACCAATTTGAAAAACTAATGGAATGCATAGTCGATGTAAAAAATTGGATGACGAGTAATTTCTTACTGCTAAATTCAGAAAAAACAGAGGTATTAATCATAGGGCATAAAAACTCTACTTGTAATAACCTAGAACACTGTCTAAGACTTGATGGTTGCTCTGTCAATTCTTCGTCATCAGTTAGGAACCTAGGTGTGCTACTTGATCGCAATCTTTCCTTAGAAAGCCACGTTTCTAGCATTTGTAAAACTGCATTTTTCCATCTCAAAAATATATCTAAATTACGGCCTATGCTCTCAATGTCAAATGCAGAAATGTTAATCCATGCATTTATGACTTCAAGGTTAGATTATTGTAATGCTTTATTGGGAGGTTGTTCTGCACGCTTGGTAAACAAACTACAGCTAGTCCAAAATGCAGCAGCAAGAGTTCTTACTAGAACCAGGAAGTATGACCATATTAGCCCGGTCCTGTCCACACTGCACTGGCTCCCTATCAAACATCGTATAGATTTTAAAATATTGCTTATTACTTATAAAGCCCTGAATGGTTTAGCACCTCAGTATTTGAATGAGCTCCTTTTACATTATACTCCTCTACGTCCGCTACGTTCTCAAAACTCAGGCAATTTGATAATACCTAGAATATCAAAATCAACTGCGGGCGGCAGATCCTTTTCCTATTTGGCGCCTAAACTCTGGAATAACCTACCTAACATTGTTCGGGAGGCAGACACACTCTTGCAGTTTAAATCTAGATTAAAGACCCATCTCTTTAACCTGGCATTCACATAACATACTAATATGCTTTTAATATCCAAATCCGTTAAAGGATTTTTAGGCTGCATTAATTAGGTAAACTGGAACCGGAACACTTCACATAACACCGTACTTTCTACATCATTAGAAGAATGGCATCTACGCTAATATTTGTCTGTTTCTCTCTTGTTCCGAGGTCACCGTGGCCACCAGATCCAGTCTGTGTCCAGATCAGAGGGTCACTGCAGTCACCCGGATCCAGTACGTATCCAGACCAGATGGTGGATCAGCACCTAGAAAGGACCTCTACTGCCCTGAAAGACAGCGGAGACCAGGACAACTAGAGCCCAGATACAGATCCCCTGTAAAGACCTTGTCTCAGAGGAGCACCAGGACAAGACCACAGGAAACAGATGATTCTTCTGCACAATCTGACTTTGCTGCAGCCTGGAATTGAACTACTGGTTTCGTCTGGTCAGAGGAGAACTGGCCCCCCAACTGAGCCTGGTTTCTCCCAAGGTTTTTTTCTCCATTCTGTCACCGATGGAGTTTCGGTTCCTTGCCGCTGTCGCCTCTGGCTTGCTTAGTTGGGGTCACTTCATCTACAGCGA
>NW_020524473.1:55000-62782 GCF_003368295.1 Carassius auratus
TTTGTTTAATAAACATATACTCTGTAATAAAGTGAATAATTGTGTTATTAAACTGATGACAAAAGGAGCAACCGCGTGAATCACTGTTATTGAGGAGATGTGTAATTTACTGGGTAAGAATTATGAATCCTTTCAGGAGAGAAAGTATATTTTTGATAAAGAAGCCTGAAATTATTCCATTCTGTTGCACATTCACACAGAATCAGGAATCACTTTAACATGAGTCACACTGGAAAAACAGGAGTGTCCCACCTTCACAGCACACAATAAACACAAGTTACACAATATACAGCCCTGAGGAACACCTGAAAGCAGATTTACCCCAAAATCATCATCTAATTACCCATATCTGCTCCTATTCTCTTTGGAAAACAAGAATTGATTTAGAAGTTAAAATGTTTTTTTTTTTTTTCCAGAGATGGGACGAGTCATTGTTCTGCAAGTCATAAGTAAATCTCGAGACTTTGCACTGAAGATGAGCAAGTCCAAGTCCTCAGCTTTAAGCTTCAAGTCCTAAACAAGCCATTAGTGCTGTTCTGCACCATGCCTTTCATTTTCGTTGAAGAAAATCACACTTTGATAGTTGAGTTCTCAGTTCGACACTGTAGTGTCTGCTCACCTGATGGCCATGTCTGATCAATAGGTTCATATGTGTAGGGTTTGGAAAGCAGTGTCTTGAAATGGCACAGAAGTGTCATGATATTAGATTAACTAATGTAGAGAAGTGTGTGTAGTGTTTTGCAAGAAGTGATGGGCTGAAAATTTTCTTACTGTACAGATCTGGGCTTTGCTCTGAGTGTAAGGTTTCACTAGCTGTGTGTTATTTAACTTTAGTTTGTAAGCAGTTATATAAAAAAACTGTAATAACTCGCTAATACATAAATCAGACGCATATGTCAGAGTAGTGTAGTTTTACTAATATAATGTTGCTGTTTGAGCATAAACAATATCTGCAAAGTTGCTGCGTGAAAGTTCAATGCAAACAGATGTCATCTTTTAAAATTCTGTCAGTTTAATGCCTACAAACACGGATGGTACGAGACTACAACGAGTTTGTTCCCAGGTCTGTGACATCACGAGCCAGATAAACCCCGCCCCCCGGAACACTCAACAAAGGGGGCGTGGCCATGCTGCGCTGCTTTAGAGAAGAGGAAGAGAAAACCATATATTAAAAGATAACAGAAGCAGAAGCATTTACAAACAACGTATCTTAAAATAAAAAACATACCATTAAGAGCCGTGCTTGCACAGGTTCCTCTTCATTAATATTCTCTGCATCTCCATTGGGCTCAAATTGATAAGCAATATAGAGGACATCAATGTTTACAACACAACCAGAGGTGATTCCCTGGTTCATATCAGGCATGTACATAAAATGTTCCCTAATGTCACCTTTACAGCACTCCAGATCAGCTCTGTTCTGAGGGCATCACTGCACACTTACATGGAAAGCCTAAAGTCAGATGCCCACATACAGAATGTGACCTTAATGTTTGTTCTTCACAGAAAAGTTGTCAATGACAAGCCTGATATCACCCAAAGGCCAGCTCTTTTTACTTTAAACCAGGTGTGTATAAGTGCATTCATCCCATATTATTTGCCATATTTACAAGTTTCCAATATGGAAAATAATTCCTGTCCTTGTAGAACTCTGTAATCTTGGTATTTTCTGACAGCGTGTACTTGTTCCTTGTGACTGCTGTACCTGACTGCTGCGGATTAATTTAGGCTTCGATAGCTTTGCTATAGAAACACACAGTTCCCGATCTGAAGACATGAACAGCTCGAAGAAGAACATGGTGTGAACACGGCATATGATCTTGAGTATTTGACAACAGCATTAATTAACTGACTTAATAATGACTTTGCCAGTCTGTTTCTTCCTCTATTAGAATGCAGTCAGAATCCCCAGCGTTGATCAAGCAAGTCCACATCCCATCCGTGGGAATCATCCTGGAAGAAAATCTGGTGCTGGATAAACTTTCCATAGTTTTCAGACTGATTTACGCCCTGCACCTGGACTATCACAAGTGACATCAGCAGGTAATGCCTGGCCTCAGACGAGGAGAGATGGCACCTAAAATTCAGTGCTGCTAATATTGTGACCTCTGAGATAGACTCTGACATTCCACAGAGCAGGTGATGTGAGATACCCGTCTGTGTTTGAGGATAAGAGAGTCGATAACCTCAGATTTATCTTATATCATTTTCTTATAAAGAGAATCCATTTTGATAAAAAAAATTTCTTCAAATAAGAAAAAAACACGTAGTAAGAAAAACATTTTTGCAGTGTGCATGAATGAACTGAAGTATTATAAGGTGTTAGGGACCGTGTAAGTGGCTTGGCTTTAGCTTCATTGCTAACCTTAAGCTTTTATTTTAAATTAATGGAAAAATATAGATATGCAAGATATGTTTTATCATGACTAAATATGAGCTTAGATTTTAAAGTGTTTTAAACCCATAAATATTAACTCTATAAACTAACTTTCCAACTTTTGCTTGCACTTATATGGCACAATGTTTCCTTTAAATTTTCCTCTTTGATAATCGTTTCATCATGTAAATGTTTAAATTCTTCATATTGTTCAATCTTATAATCTTTGGTAGTGAATCGCACTTACTCTCTCACGAGAAGTGAATCACAGTTTCAGGGCACGTGATTGGCTGTTCATTACTGATGTCACAGTTATATCTGCATGTGCTACATTAACTCCGGATCAAGCCTGAGCTGACAGAGACAGGTGATCAGCTTCATGGTACTAATAAAGCCAGACTGGACTCAAAACTAATCCTGTAAGAGTTTGTTCAGCCACCATCATGATACAGGTCCCTGCTCTCGACCAGGGGGGCATTCCTCAAAGAAGGTGATGTGACGTACCTGTGTGTGTTTGAGGATAAGCAAGTGGATAACCTCAGATTTATGTTCCAAAATAGTTAACTTCCAGGTGATGTAAGTAACAGTCTCTCTGAAGATGACCTGCTCCGGAGCTACTACACCTCTGACCAGCTTCACTGGACACTATACATCATATACATCTCATGATCAATTATAATTCATTACAAGTAACAAATAAGGCAATATATAATTTTATTATGGTTATTATATTAATTTTATTGGCATATGAGTTATCTTTAAAAATTATAAAACACTATGACATGGTAATATTGAATTTATATTTGTTTATTACATTGTATATTATCTAGGGTTAGGGTTAGAGTTAGGGGTATAGGGTAAAATGCGAAATTGCACCCCCCTATAGGGTGGGGTGCACTTCGTTTCTATAGGTCCTAGAGGGCTGAAATTCGGTATATATACTATTTTAGAGGGCGCCCGAATGGTAGAATGGTAGCTCTAGCGCCACCAGGTGCTGAGATATGGTATTGCACCCCCAGTTGTTTTGCAGTTAGAGGTCTGAAATTTGGTGTCTATACTAATTAGAGGACGCCCAGTCGATTGCATTTAGGGTTAGGGTTAGAGTTTCATCACTCTAGCTCCTCCAGGGGGCGAGATATGGTACTGCACCCTTACTTGAGTTTCACAGTGCTTAGGGTTAGGAAAAAGGAGAGTTTTCCCAGGATAGGACCCTGAGGGTCCCACTCTGGGTTGTGCACGGTCCATCCCTCCACTGGACACCCCCAAATCACATACAGACCAAGAGAGGTCACAGCAGGCCAACTGTTAAGGGCTGTTCATAGGGCTATTGAGGCCAGGGCTATTCAGTTTAGGTCTGGTTAAGTTTAGGTTTGTGCAGGATGGGTCTGTAAAATCCAGGTATGAATCCTGGGGTGTCTGGTAGGTTTTAGGTTTGGATATGGTGGGTTGGTTAGGTTTAGGTTGTGTTATGGTTAGTCGGTTAGGTTTAGGTTTGGGTTAAGGGTTAGGGTTAGGTTTGGAAAAGTACAACAGCTCCCCCCAACCTAGCCCTCGTCTAGGCCGGTTTGGGATAGGGAGACGGAGGGAAAGGTGCACGGGCCCACGCTTGTCAGACTATACCATATTGCATGAGATCATCTCCGGTCTAGGAGCTGTGCTTGTCTAAGCATTGGGCCTAAAAAAGTGAAAGTTATGTTTTTGGTTAAATTTAGGCTCTGAATTTTTTTCACCCTTAAGTTTCACAGTGCTCGAGTTGAACCGGCTGGGTTCATAATTGCTGAGGTTATGGCGGTTAGCTTGAGAGTGCAGTTTGTTCCAGCACTCAATCTAGATCTAAGTAGATATGAGAACACAAAGTTCTTGACTGAACTTGTTCCAGATCGGCGAACCAGACCACAACTCGAAGGTCGCAGACCGGTAATCCCGACCCAGCATCGTGCTCTGCCAAAAAGTATTGTTTCAGCCAGACTGCCATGTTATCAAAGACGGTTAATGTCATGGTTAAATTATAATCATTGGGTCTGTGATTGTTAAGTTTAGGGTGTGTTTTAGTTCAGCCTTAAATTTAGCTGTGTTAGAATTAAACCGGCTAGAGTTAGAGTTAGGGTTAGGGTTAGAGTTAGGGTTAGGGTTAGGGTTAGAGTTAGAGTTAGGGTTAGGGTTAGGGTTAGAGTTAGGGTTAGATTAGAGTTAGAGTTAGAGTTAGGGTTAGGGTAGGTTAGGGTTAGGTTAGGTTAGAGTTAGGGTTAGAGTTAGAGTTAGAGTTAGGGTTAGGTTAGGGTTAGGGTTAGGGTTAGGGTTAGAGTTAGGGTTAGAGTTAGGGTTAGGTTAGAGTTAGATTTATGTAAAGTCCAATAATCGAGCTCCAGAGGAGCCCGAATATGGTTGTGCACTGTCCATTCTATCAACTGGCCGCTCCACACGCATAAGAAACCGAGAATCAGGAATGCCCGCATCGATAGCCCACTGTCCACTCTCCGGTCCACCATACAAAACAAAGATGATCACGTATATTCACAGATATAAGAAGGAAAAAAGGAAGAGGAATAATCTCCACCTCTGAAAAAGATCCTGTATAGATGTAAATTAAGTTTTTGAACCCCCATGGACTGTTTTTAGTTTTTTTATAACCAGGATGAATAAAATGATAGGAAAGGATAGTAGTTTTACAGTAACTCTGTATGGAGTTAACTGTGCTTCACTCCATATTAGAAAAAGGAACAATGTATCAGTTTAAAGCCCTTTATTCTATGCATGTTTTTAATCCCCATGAACTTTTTTAATACATTTATTTATTTATTTATAATAATCATCATTTTAAGGTTTATGATATATTAATAAAAGAGTCGTGAATGAATAATATATGTATTTTTTAATAAAATGATATAATAATCATGTTGGGGTAAAAACCATGCGGGTTGTCGAGACCAGGGCTATATTCGTATCCGGTTTGTGCGGCAGAGGGTAAAAATCATAAGGGGTGAAGCAAAACAAAAAGATACTGACGGTTAAGTTTAGGTTTGGGGTGTGGGTGGGGGTTAGACAGTAGCGGGCTAGCCATACAAGGGGTCATTACTCCAGGTCAACTAAAGGTTAGGGTTAGGTTAGGGTTAGGGTTAGGTTAGGGTTAGGTTAGGGTTAGGGTTAGGTTAGGGTTAGGTTAGGTTAGAGTTAGAGTTAGAGTTAGGGTTAGGGTTAGGGTTAGGTTAGGGTTAGGGTTAGGGTTAGGGTTAGAGGTTAGGGTTAGGGTTAGGGTTGGGTTAGGGTTAGGTTAGAGTTAGGGTTAGAGAGAGTTAGGGTTAGGGTAGGTTAGGGTTAGGGTTAGGGTTAGGGTTAGGGTTAGGGTTAGAGTTAGGGTTAGGGTTAGGGTTAGGGTTAGGTTAGGTTAGGGTTAGGGTTAGAGTTAGGGTTAGGGTTAGTTAGGGTTAGGTTAGGGTTAGGGTTAGGGTTAGGGTTAGGGTTAGAGGTTAGGGTTAGGGTTAGGGTTAGGTTAGGGTTAGGGTTAGAGTTAGGTTAGAGTTAGAGTTAGGTTAGAGTTAGAGGGTTAGGGTTAGGGTTAGAGTTAGAGGGTTAGAGTTAGGGTTAGGGTTAGGGTTAGGGTTAGGGTTAGGGTTAGGGTTAGGGTTAGGTTAGGTTAGGTTAGGGTTAGGGTTAGGTTAGGGTTAGGGTTAGAGAGTTAGGGTTAGAGTTAGGTTAGGTTAGAGTTAGGGTTAGAGTTAGAGTTAGGTTAGGTTAGGGTTAGGGTTAGGGTTAGGGTTAGGGTTAGGGTTAGGGTTAGGGTTAGGGTTTAGGGTTAGGGTTAGATTAGAGTTAGAGTTAGGGTTAGAGTTAGGGTTAGGGTTAGGGTTAGGGTTAGGGTTAGGGTTAGGGTTAGGGTTAGGGTTAGAGGGTTAGGGTTAGGTTAGGTTAGGGTTAGGGTTAGGGTTAGGGTTAGAGTTAGGGTTAGGGTTAGAGTTAGGGTTAGGGTTAGAGAGTTAGGGTTAGAGTAGGGTTAGGGTTAGAAGGGTTAGGGTTAGGGTTAGGTTAGAGTTAGAGAGTTAGGGTTAGGGTTAGGGTTAGGGTTAGGGTTAGAGTTAGGGTTAGGGTTAGAGTTAGGGTTAGGGGTTAGAGTTAGGTTAGAGTTAGAGTTAGGGTTAGAGAGTTAGGGTTAGAGTTAGGGTTAGGGTTAGGGTTAGAGTTAGAGTTAGGGTTAGGGTTAGGGTTAGAGTTAGGGTTAGGGTTAGGGTTAGGGTTAGGGTTAGGGTTAGGTTAGGTTAGGTTAGGTTAGGGTTAGGGTTAGAGTTAGGGTTAGGGTTAGAGTTAGGGTTAGGTTAGGTTAGAGTTAGGTTAGGTTAGGGTTAGGGTTAGGTTAGGGTTAGGTTAGGGTTAGGGTTAGGGTTAGAGTTAGGGTTAGGGTTAGGGTTAGAGTTAGGGTTAGAGAGGGTTAGGGTTAGAGTTAGGGTTAGGGTTAGGGTTAGGGTTAGGGTTAGGGTTAGGGTTAGTTAGGGTTAGGGTTAGGTTAGGGTTAGAGTAGGTTAGGGTTAGGGTTAGGTTAGGGTTAGAGTTAGGGTTAGGGTTAGGTTAGGGTTAGGGTTAGGGTTAGGGTTAGGGTTAGGGTTAGAGTTAGGGTTAGGGTTAGGGTTAGGGTTAGGGTTAGGGTTAGGGTTAGGGTTAGGGTTAGGGTTAGGGTTAGGGTTAGGGTTAGGGTTAGGTTAGAGTTAGGGTTAGGGTTAGGGTTAGGGTTAGGGTTAGAGTTAGAGTTAGGGTTAGGGTTAGGGTTAGAGTTAGGGTTAGAGTTAGGGTTAGGGTTAGATTAGAGTTAGAGTTAGAGTTAGGGTTAGAGTTAGAGTTAGGGTTAGGGTTAGAGTTAGGGTTAGGGTTAGAGTTAGAGTTAGGGTTAGGGTTAGGGTTAGGGTTAGGGTTAGGGTTAGGGTTAGGGTTAGGGTTAGAGTTAGGGTTAGGGTTAGGGTTAGGGTTAGGGTTAGGGTTAGGGTTAGGGTTAGGGTTAGGGTTAGGTTAGGGTTAGAGTTAGGGTTAGGGTTAGAGGTTAGGGTTAGAGGGTTAGGGTTAGGTTAGGGTTAGGGTTAGGGTTAGGGTTAGGGTTAGGTTAGGGTTAGGGTTAGAGTTAGAGAGGGTTAGGGTTAGGGTTAGAGTTAGGGTTAGGGTTAGGGTTAGAGAGTTAGGGTTAGAGTTAGGAGAGGGTTAGGGTTAGGGTTAGGGTTAGGGTTAGGGTTAGGGTTAGGGTTAGGGTTAGGTTAGGGTTAGGGTTAGGGTTAGGGTTAGGTTAGGGTTAGGGTTAGGGTTAGGGTTAGGTTAGGGTTAGGGAGTTAGGGTTAGGTTAGGGGTTAGAGTTAGGGTTAGAGTTAGGGTTAGGGTTAGGGTTAGAGTTAGGGTAGAGTTAGGGTTAGGTTAGGGTTAGGGTTAGG